>NW_008601242.1:0-5100 GCF_000691845.1 Merops nubicus | reverse complement strand
CTGCTGAGGTAAGTGAATTCAAAGCAATCCCCTCTGTGTTCAAAACTACACCACTTGTGCTTGTCCCAGAGATCACTGAAGTCAGAGGGGCTTTCACCTGATTTCGGTGGGCTTTGGATCATCCCGCAATGGGGAATGAGAATTTTACTCTTAAGACAAGTAGGTCCTTTAGTGTTAAGAGCCACTTCTGTAGGTTTTAGTTGCTTTCTTTGTGGGACGTTTTTTGCAAGGGGTGGCATTGTTTTATACTTTTAAGCCTATTAATCTATTACTGAACAACCAAAAATCCAGCTGCCTTTTGCTTACAAATTGTTCCTTCACAACGTCTTTGAAGGCTGTTAGAGATGGCAAATTTTCTTCATAAGTGGATTTCCTCACTATTATCCATCTCTTTTCTTTAAAAATAGAAACCCTACAAACAAAGGTTTATTGTTCCATTCAAAACTCAGCTAGAAGACATAGTCACAGATCATGTAGTCAGAGTGATTCCTGAATGATCTAAAAGTGATGCAGAAGGGGAGTGCATACCAGGATGGGTTTCTATCAGGCATGCTGCAGTGTGTCGGGGAGATATATGTTATCTACAGAGCCTGGTGGGTTGTCAGGCGGTGCTACACCTGCTCAGCAGGTACACTGCTCCTCTGGTTTGTCAGGCTCTGCTCTGAGGGTATGTAGCGTGCAGCCATCCCAAGGAAGGCCTGATGACTGTCTTTAAAACAGTAACTTTGTTCCTCGCTAGTGGCCTCTGAACATTTTGAGGGGTTGATGAGACTGATATTGCAATTCAAGGCTTATTAGCTTGCAGTGGAGTGCAGCGATTGTCATCTTTAATAGGGGTTTATCATTCCACATAAATGTTGCTTTAATCCTATTTCTGTTAAAAATCACCTTTTCTCTCAACTCTGATAACCTTTTCATCCATTATCTAGGAGAAATTTCCTTATCATTACAAAAGGACCCAGGACAATGGGTAATTGGGTAGGGTATTTTTTCCCCTCTTGCTTGAATGAGAATGGATGCCTTTATGGATTTAACCAAATAGTTCAAGCATAAAATCCATATTCACTGGGCTGTCATATAACATTAAAAAGAGTAGGGGGATTATTTGGGGGCCAGCCATACTAAATTTATGCTGGTTATTTATAGGTCTTACTGTTGCTGGTTTTAAAGAGAAGTCACTGCTGCAAAAATCAGCTCTTAGAGGGCTAAATTTGATGATATTCCATAGCTTCTTTCTACAAGGTATTCTTCATAAGATGCATAGCTTGTTTCTTAAAATCACCCTGCCTTCACTGACCTGTTAACCTGCTATGTCAGTCCTCATTACACATGATATATGTAACAGCTGATATTATGATGATATAATTAGGAGAGCCCAATAGGAAATCCTAGTTGCCTTAAGTCAGCAGATAAAGATGTATGATTTCAGATGTAATTGCAGGCGGCAGAATGCCCTTCTGGTTCCTGGAGAGAACTGGATATTTCGGAACAAGGCCATTCAACTAACAGTGCATTTCAGAGTGCTGGAGTTAGAGACAGCCACAGAAGAGCTGTTTGAGACTATTTTTTCATAGTAACCGGGGTGATGGTGAAGGTTTGAGAATTGTCTTAGGAAATAACTTGAGATACATCATTGACACATTGCTCAGGAAATAGTCCTAAATCTGTTGGACCAGAGAGTAACTTACAGAAAAGAAATAATGGAAATTTCTTAGAATTGCTTGTACAGCTGAAATAAAAATAAAATAATTGCTGGCACTGATGCCTTTCCTGGAGTCCTTTGGACTCCCAGTACTCAAAGCTGGTCATTGCAGAAATGCAGTTATTCTGTGCCAGGTTATTGTAGCAAGGCCTCAGCTGTTTGTTGTTACGCTTAGGCTGGGTCTGTAGTGTGTGGTGATTTTTATCACGCTCTATGGAATGCATATATACCAAGTACTTTTCATATATGGCCAAAACAACAGAGCTTGTCAATTCTGTCATTTAAAACAACAAAAAAAAATCCTCCTCCTGCATTAGTTTCAGACTGATGGGCTGAAGTGACAGAGAGAACAGAAGCCTGAGCAGTGGAATGTACTGATCTGCTCTGTCTTCCTTGCAGTCCTTCTTTCACACTGTCTTGGAAAATAGCCCCTACTGTGAGTCCATGGTGGACAACAACTTGCGCATCACAAACTGGAACCGTAAACTGGGTTGCAAGTGTCAGTACAAGCACATTGTTGACTGGTGTGGCTGTTCACCTAATGACTTCAAACCAGCAGACTTCCACCGATTCCAGGTAACTGAAGCAACCTCTTCTCTGATACCCACAAAGAGACTCTTCCCCCTTTGCTGGGGTGTGGAGAGCTGGCTGGCTGCATGGGAGTGGGAAGGGAAGCTATTACACTACCAAGCAAGGTGGAGAAAGAGATGTGAGGAAGCTCTGTTCTTAATTTCAGAAGAATAAAAGATTGGTTCTTCTGTGTTTTGGCCCTTGAGACTTACTACTGTGTGGTAAGGTCACAAAGCAGCTCTTTGGACTACTTGGCATGGGTAGATGGGCTGTGCTAGAAAGGAGGGAAGCTTGTCACATCTCTCTCTGTACCAATATTACTTGATCACTTGTCGATTTATTGCAGTGTTTTGTTTTTTTTTTTTTTTCCCAAAGGTCCAGCTCAGGTGCTTTCATGATTTCATGAAGCTCCTGGCTTTCATTGTTAAACAGTGGTTTTCATCTTTGAAATAAGCTTAAAAGTCGACTAGTGTGTCAGCTGGAGGCTTATATAGAACAAGACAAATTAGTTTTTATTATTATATTCAACAACATGATTGTATTTAAGTTTATCTTGTGGTTTTGGAGACCACAGTCATGAGTTTTCAATCACTCAGGCTTGACAGGGCTGCCTTAAAAGTTTAATCAGTTCCTTTGTGATACAGTTTCCTCTAGGCAGACATGAGAGCAAATCCTTGTGCTCAAGGGTGCACTCGGTCTCAAGACTGTATCTGCCCTGTGTGTCTTCTATTAAGAATGAACAGCTACTTGTTTCAAGGTCACCAGATTTGCAATTCCATCACTGCAGCTCCTCAGAGTTCCCTGCATAAAGCATGTTTGTTCAGGCTTTGTGTGGGATGGGGAATGTGTTACCCTACAGCAGAAAAAAATTATGACTTCTCTAAAACAGAGACCTTTTCTTTATTGTAATGTGCTGCCTACCAGGCGCAGTTGAAGTCAATGACACAGGCACTCACAAAAAGAGCAAACAAGACATTATCTAAGAGAGGCTCTGCTACCCTAAACACCAATCCTAGGAAAGTCCTTCAGCACAGAATAAATGGCAAGTCTTAAAAAACTGCCAGTCTGCAGAAGCTCATCTGCCTTAGGCTGGGAAAACAGCCCCCAACGACATCTCAGAAAACAATCAGGTAAACTGAGTTGCAAGGAGAAGTTCAAAATTAGAATAGATGTCAAGGCAACTTCTGACACTTGCCTGATGAAAGACCCCCCTCAGATGAGCACACATCACCAGAAGGCTCACTCATGGTTCCCACAGAGGCACAAAGCAAGCTGCCGAGGAGGAGATCAGAGACTCACAGCATGTGCCATCTCTGAGTAAAACTAAACATCCTCAAAAGAATTTTTCAACCATACAGGGCACTTTTGAAATCTTTGGCACCTTAGAACCCATGCTCAAACGCAAACAAACCAAAACAAAGGCTCTTTAAAAGCTACTGCTAGTTGAGTAGCATATAAACAGTTAATATACCCAAGATTGTGCAGGTGCAGACCAAGGTATCTGTACAGGACCAACCAAAGCTGAGAAACCTGAGCCACAGATGACACCTCTCCCAGAGTCCTCTTACCCCCTCACAACAGCAAATACATCCATGCAAAATGCTGCTCTGTCTCTTCTGAGCCCTTGTGCCCCAGGCCAGTTTTGTCTCTGCCTGACCACGTGCCAGTGCTGCACCTTCTCCACGCTAACATGGTGGCTTAGAGAGCATTCCCCACCCCTCCAAAGCAAGGCAGCGTTGAGGGGGGCTGTTGGTACAGAGGAATTGGCAACACCTATGTGTTTTTTGAGTAATTATGTCGTTTTTATCTGAATCTTAATGACAAATGGTCACAAAGTCACCTTTGCCCGTGGGGAGAACCAGTTCATGTCCTCAACTCCAGCCCTTTGCTTAGGAAAAACGTCACGGCTGAAAATGGGAACTCACTCCCATGTCTTTTCCTTTTGTATCACCACAGCAGACCGCAAGGCCAACTTTCTTTGCCCGCAAATTTGAAGCTGTAGTGAATCAAGAGATAATTGGCCAGCTGGACTACTACTTGTACGGGAACTACCCGTCGGGCACGCCAGGCCTGCGCTCCTACTGGGAGAACGCTTACGAGGAGGCGGACGGCGCGCACACCCTCAGCGACGTCTCCCTCACCATGTACCACGCCTTCTCCCGCCTGGGGCTGCGCCGAGCCCAGACCTCCTTCCACGCTGCTGGGGACAGCAGCTGCCGGTGGGTCCGACTGCCTCTCCTCTCGGGGGTGGCTCAGGGGACACAGACTGAACGGCCAGGCTCCGGCGGACAGTGGGCTGCTTGGCTGTGCTGGCTGGAGCTTGCTGTCACAAGCAGGGCCAGGTGGCTGCAGACCTACAGCGCCTGTTTCCAGGAGTATTTATGCCCATACTGAAACACTGGTTATTCAGGGTTGACATTAAGTGACCTGTTTGCTGCATGTTTAAGGTGCTCCTCTCTGGCCTGACAAAGACTGATAGGACCCAGTTGTGCAGTGCTACCCCCACTGCTACGTTTACTTTATTAATGTCAGCAAGTGTATTATACCCATGGCTCCTGAACCCTCTGTGTGATTGCAGCAGAGGTCATGTTCACCTCTCTTATGCTTACCAAAAGCAAAGGGCAGGATTTCAGAATTAATCCGAACACAGGCCCTTGCTTATTTGTTCCCATGGGTGCATACATGGAGTACAGAGGGCTACTTGCTCAAGCTCAGTTTGCCTGCTTGGTACAACTGTCTGTGCCAGAAGTGCGGCAACCAGTGGGATCCATTAGCATCAGATAATTAAAATGTATATATGTATAAATTATATATTTTCTTTTATATAT
>NW_008601241.1:668-4602 GCF_000691845.1 Merops nubicus | reverse complement strand
ATAGGTGTAGGTCAGATTTCAGATGGGATAATCCCAATCTAACTGTGCCAGGCAACCTAGGAATACAGCATCTTAATTAAATGAATATTTTTTGGTAGCACACTGGGAGGATGTAAGTCTTAATGTTTTTTCTCTGTTTTTCATTTGCTACTGTCTGTATCTTACGTTTAATTTATTCCAGTTATTCCAAGTTATCTAACTTGGAAGCTATCCAAGGTATCTAGCTTATCTAACAAGTTATCTAATGTGGAATAAATGTTCCCTTTGCTCTTGTAATAATCAACATTTGCAGGTGGTGTCAGTCAGTGTGCCATAACAGGCTTTGTGGGTTATCTCGTTATTCTTGGCGGTGTATGGGTTTGTAATACTGAAGCTGCAGAGAATTACCAGCTCCTGCTTGCTCTAGATAGCTTTAATTCCTTTTGCCATACTGTTCTTCCGTTACGTAATGCAGCAGACAAAAAATCCCTACTCTCTTCACAGTAGCTGGGTTGTATCTTACCCTGATTTTGCCAACATTACACGCTCCTGAGGGGAAAGAAAACAAAGGGGAAAAAAAAGTTAATATGCCTGGAAGAAGTTTTACAAAGTGACCTATTTCTCAAGACTCCTGTCTTGTAGGAGCTGAAGGCTTATAATCTTCGTTACTTTTTTTCCTTTTTGACTTTTGAGAGTCAATACGACGAAACTTTAATTGTTTAATTCAACTATATCTCAGGAGAAATAAGATTCACTGTTGCTGCTGAGTTCAAAACTGCTGACTTCATGGGTAGTCTTTAAATCTTGCAGTTGTGATTTAAATAAAGCACAATTGAATTTAAAAGGGTGTTAGACTTAGCAACATACTGTTTTTTCTTTTTTTTCTTTTTCAACCAATAACACTGTGGTAAAGGTTCCGTTTTTGGTTTTCAAGCAGATTATTACACTAGTAAAACTGTCATTTCCACTGTGCTTATGCTAGTGTGAATACTCTGTAATGTTTGTAGTGCATCCCTTCATTCTGGGGTAACAAGCTTTAGCACCAATGTCACTTTTCTCCTGGTATGATTCCATTTAGGCCTCTCCTACAGTATGTGCTCCGGCCACCGGGAAATCTCCATGTACAGGACTCTCTCCAATTGTCTGTTTTGTACCAGAGAACCCAAGACTGAGCACAGTATTCTAGATCCAGACTAACACCTGCCAAGTAGTGTTTTCCCAAATGACATATAAACAAATCCTAGCTAAATATTGGTAAGTTGTGTAAAGAGTGATTTACAAAATACAGTTCTGAATATATCTTATCTCTGCAGGACGTTCTCTCTTATGGGTAAAGACTGTGTCTTTGCTTTGTGAAAAGGTTTGGGAAGCTCCCTAAACCTGTATAGCATGGATGACCTTTTGTTGGGGGTAAGATTTTGGATTGAATAAAAGTTGCAGAGTGAAAAAGGACCTGAAGTGTAGAGATACATATGAAATATGCAATGAAGTAGCTCAGCAAGTATACATACATACATAATCATTTTCTCTTTTCCAAAATGGTAAGTTCAAATAACACTGGAACAAAAACTATATGATGCCTACATTTTGGTCCCTACTGTTGTCTTAATACCTGAGGTTGGTTGACTTTGAGCATGTAAATTTATACCTAAACTCTGTGAAAGAGCTTAGGCATTAATTATTGTCCAGAAACAAGGAAACTTAATGAAACTGAAAGTCTGCTTATAGGCAGAACCAGGAGACCCCTAAAGGTGCTGGTGACACTGAATCCAGTGCTGAACACAACAGCTGTAGTCAGTTCCATTAAAAAACATAACTCACAAGGGAAAAGATGACATGGCTCATCATTCATGTAATAGTTTGTCAAGAGGGACACTTCAGTTCTTTGCCTTTCTCCCCCCCTCCCCAGTCTAATGTGGCTCATACTGAGGGTCAGTGGCCTATGGACTGAGAACGTGGGGCTTGTGTCCTTGAGTGCTTTCTCAGTGGCACTGCAATTCTTGCATTTTTGGCTTTGGATCCTAAACAGAAAGGTGGCACTTTCTGGCTCAGGTGCCCAAGATCCAAGCATCAGAACAAGGTGTGCCCTTGTTCTGTTCCCTGCTTTGCTGGCTCCCTGCACATGTGACGATTTTTTTTGTGGATTATCTTTAAAAAGCTCTATTTCTCCACGACTGGCAACTGAAACAGCTGGTTCTGGTGCTCTCAGCCATCTCTGTCACAATGTAATTTCCAAATGCTGCAGTGTCCTCAATTTCTCTCTCTAGAATCTTGCCATCAGAGTAATGAGAATATCTGTAGAGCTCCCTCACCTGCTGTTGTTCCTTCTCTCCTTTGTGTTCAAGGCAAGCCTTTAACTGCATAACCTAACAGGAAAGGTAGAGTTTGTAGGAAATAGAGCAATTCTGTTTATAGGTGCTGCCATTAAGTGGTGGTCTTGGTAAGATGTATATCCACCAGCTTTAAATGAGATTTTGACCAAGGCAGCGCTGACATCTGAATATTTTTTGAAAAAGATTATTTTCTACACACCAAATTGTTGTGTATTATTGAAAGCAATACTAACAACTGAATTTTCCTGGTGAAAAAAATACTGAGTGGACATGTGAGAAACCTGTTGACAAATAATTATGTTGTAATTTCTATCCTAGAAATTTATTGGGGATTTAGAGGTAGTAATGCAACTGAAAATGAAGTATAACAGTAGTTACAAATGCTTATTAAAATTACATGTAGATGAATAAACAGTTGTGAAATGCTCCTTCAAATATGTACTTTGTAGTGTTCTGTGGTTTTGCCGTACTGTTTGTGGGAGGGGAAGGTTGAATCACATTTCAAGACATTCTGTGAAATATGTAGGTAGGCAAAAATCTTGTTGTAAATGCCAGAGATACTAAAAAAATTACATCTGTATTTAGTCTTCCAGTTTTCACTTTTTTTTTTCTTGATCTTACATTTATTAAAAACAAAAAGGTAATATACAACACAATTTCAGCCTAAAATTAATTTTGTACATGCACAGAATTCAAATAGGATGTCCAGAGCTTTCTTTGTTCTTTCATAATATGAAGAGTGAGACTCTGGCTCCAATGTCAGAAAAGTTAACACAGGCTCTAAAGCGTCCGTAAAACGGAGATAACTATTAGGGAAAGTTTTGCTTCCTTCTACTTTAAAGAACATGAGTTATGTGGGATTTCTCTCATTCATCAAAATCCCCCAACCTTTCATGTTATCTCTGCAGCAAAGCTGACTCTCCTGTCCTAAGGTGTTTCCGCAGAAAGCTTTTAATGTGAACTACTGTTCTCTTGTTTTAGGTGTAACAACGAAAATGAATGGTGCCAGATCCATGAAAATATTATTCGCAAGTCCAGCACCAAATACACAGCACCCAGCTCAAACTATGGTAAATATTTACTCACGTTTTTGTCATAATAATAGCTGAAGATTTGCTTCAGGAAACTGCTAATTTACAGCAGAGAAAGCCAGTGGGATGCGAGATTATGCGTAGCTGAATTTCTCCACTTGTAGGGATTTAAAAGGTTCGTGTTCATTCACGTTCAGTTTACAGGTGAAAATGTGTATTGCATCTGCCAATTTAACCAGGTGTTTTTAAAACCCCACACCTGATAGCTTTTCTTCTCAGATATGGCTGACAATAGTATTAATACAGCATGCCGAATTTCCTTTGTCATTCTATCTGTAGTGTTATTTTATCGAGAGAGGGGTCAGCAGTGGAGAGAGCCATCAGCCTGCTATGGTATGAGCTTACTCAGCCTTTGTTTGGTGGCTGTTTACAGCTCCTGAGTTTATCTGTGCTTGTGAAAACTACCAGTCCATGGGAGGATACAACATACGCAGCAATCAACATTGCCAAAACTCCTTCAGAAGTGGGGATTTTTGTGACACTGGCTTAAGTTCCTGTGACCAAACCTGGCTGCACCGGAAGTGAATAATT
>NW_008601241.1:0-208 GCF_000691845.1 Merops nubicus | reverse complement strand
TTTCCTTTTTATCTTCCTTTTCATCCCATATTCCATTGAAAATTCCATATGTAACACTATAGGCTTGCTCTCCTGAGGATACTGTGCATCCTTGTCAACAGAAGCAAAGCCAGAGGTTAAATTTGTCTAACGTATTTGTCTGACTGTTCAGAAAATTCCGACTGTACAGAAAATAAGGAGTGGTTTTGTACCTACAAATTAATTATTG
>NW_008601240.1:0-1726 GCF_000691845.1 Merops nubicus | reverse complement strand
CCAGCGAGGGGGGGCTCCGGGGCGAGGTGTGGGGCTGCACCCCCCGGCCAAACCACGGGGGAATGGGCGAAGCTCGTTAGCAGCGAGCAGCTAATTGCAGCTCCCTGGCCCGGAGGAGGCGATGGGGATGCCCCATGGCCAAGGGGCTCCCTCGGGCCGGTGGAATCCCGGCTCCTTGGAGACCCTCCCGTGGAATTCCTGCTCCTCCTCCCACCCAGCGGGGTTCCGTGGGGCAGTCCCACCACCCTGGCCCCTCTGCACCCCGTTCCTGGGGCTCCCCTGCCTACACCGCCCCCCCCTGCACGAGGCTCCCTCACCTTGTGGGACAGGGAAGGGACACCCCAAAAGGGTCTTGGGGATGTGCAGGTGGGGTGCTAAGGTGCTCGCAGCGGGGTGCTCCTGGTGGGGTGCCCCACGTTGAGGTGCTCAGGCTGGGAGGGTTGCTTTGGGATGCTCAGGCTGGGTGCTGGTGTTCAGGTGCTCAGGTTGGGGTGCAGATGTTTGGGGGTGCTCCTGTTGGGGAGCTCATGTTGTGGTCCTCTCATTTAGGTGCTCATGCTGAGGGGCTCACATTGGGATACTCATGCTAGAGTGCACGTCTTGGGGTGCTCACACTGGGGGGCTCATGTTGGGGTGCTCACATTGTGGGGGGCTCAATCTGGGGTGCTCAGACTGAGATGCTCATGTTGGGGTCCTCACGCTGGGACGCTCGAGTTGAGGTGCTCATATTGGGGGGGATCCCATTGGAGGACTCACATTAAGTGAATGTGGTGGTCCCCAGGTTGGGGTGCTCATGATGGGGGGCTCAAATTGGGGTGTTCCCACTGAGGGTGCTCTTGTGGTGGTCCCCACGTTGGGGTGCTCACATGGGGGGCTGCTCACTTTGGGGTGCTCAGACTGAGATGCTCATGGCCAGATGCTCAATGGTCGTCACACTGGGGTGCTCTCGGTGTGTTCCCACGGAGGGTGCTCTTGTGGTGGTCCCCACGTTGGGGTGCTCATGATGGGGTGCTCAAATTGGGGTGTTCCCACGGAGGGTGCTCTTGTGGTGGTCCCCACGTTGGGGTGCTCATGATGGGGTGCTCAATTTGGGGTGTTCCCATGGAGGGTGCTCTTGTGGTGGTCCCCACGTTGGGGTGCTCATGATGGGGTGCTCAAATTGGGGTGTTCCCACTGAGGGTGCTCTTGTGGTGGTCCCCACGTTGGGGTGCTCACATGGGGGGCTGCTCACTTTGGGGTGCTCAGACTGAGATGCTCATGGCCAGATGCTCAATGGTCGTCACACTGGGGTGCTCATGTTGGGGTGCTCATGTTGGGGTGCTCATGTTGGGGTGCTCATGTTGGGGTGCTCATGTTGGGGTGCTCATGTTGGGGTGCTCATGTTGGGGTGCTCATGTTGGGGTGCTCATGTTGGGGTGCTCATGTTGGGGTGCTCATGTTGGGGTGCTCATGTTGGGGTGCTCATGTTGGGGGTGCTCATGCTGGGGGAGTCTTACATGGGGGTGCTCACGCGGGGGTGCTCACGCTGGGGTGCTCACGCTGGGGTGCTCATGTCGGGGTGCTCACACTGAGGTGCTGGCAGGGGCTGCTTTCTGCCAGGAGGGTGGGGAGCGGGCAGGAGGCTGTGCCAGCCTCCAGGGGCTCCAGCCCGGCTCCAACCCCACCAGCTCCTGCACCGGCACCTCCACCCCACGCCTCGGCCCCCAGCTCCACACCCCACGGCTCC
>NW_008601239.1:0-9464 GCF_000691845.1 Merops nubicus | reverse complement strand
TATATATATATATATATCTACTATGGATGAATATACAAAGTTAAAGTTCCAGTGGAAAGTATTGAACATATGAAAGGTAGCAGAAGTCACAGGGTCTGGCATACAGTAGAAAATGTTTTGGGATACTTTTGATTTACTCAATTTCATTCTTTCTTGGTCTAAAGCTGAGGAATTAGGGACTTAAGCAGAGGAATTAATGTATACACACACACATAAATCTGAAACAAATACTGTTTTCTATTTATTAAAGCAGAGCAAATTTGAACACCACAAAAATTCCACTGTAATTCTACTGCTATGTAGAACTAAACACACCTTACTTAGCAATCACAGTCTCTAGTCTATTGTCCAAAAAGACACCTCAGTTACCTCCCCTAGAACAAAATGTTGTGTAAGGAAGTGTGCACAGGACTAACTGGACTTATTGGAAAGGAGAACAAAAAAGTGTGATCTTCTCTGTGCTAAAAATATAGTTGTTTTTTTTCTCCCCTGTACTTTTCAAGTTTTGTTTTGGGTTTACATGATTTTCTTTTGCTTAACTTTTTTTTTTTTTTTTTTAAAACAGACCCTAAGTTCATTACTATCTTTCAAAAAAGCAGCTGTTGATATCATTTTTGTTTTAAAAGTTTGGTGTTTTGTTTTTGGTTTGTTTTGGTTTTGTTGTTGCTGTTGTTTTCTCTTTTTTTTTTCCTAATTGTAATTCAAGTGCCAATAAAGGAAATCAAATTGGCCTGTTTGATGCTATCTTGCAAGCTGAATTACATTGAAATTACTAACAAATCAGCATCCTCAGTGCAAGCCTTCAGACAGCAGATTTTGTGTAGTGGATCAGTAAGAGAACAAGAGACTGTTACAGAAGGTGATGAAGGAAATTCCTAGGTAGTTTTCCTAAACCATGCAAAGCAAACACAACAGTCACTTGTCCCATAGCCAATGGAGCCAATCTATGAACCTCAAACAAAAAAGAAACAAAAAATAGACAATTCAGAAAACTAATTTTTTTTTTGTAATCTCACAAGAGGCTACACTCAAATATTGTCCCACGTGTATTCAGAAAGCTCACCCACAGAAACAAGTTACCCCAAAGCAGGCATGCAGTACCTACCAGAGGGATTGCTTTGCACAATGGGATGTCTCTTGCATATTTTTTGTGTGAAAGTTATATGTGAAGTCTCAGCAGAAGGATCAGTCTCAGATCATATTTTAGGACAACTGAGTATCCTGGTGTCTAAGGCAGGAAGCCTAGAACTGCTTGGATGACTGTGTGACTTTTCCATAGCTACCTTGGGATGCTTCTGAGTGTGTGTTCATCCATACAACATAGCTGTGCTCTAGGAAGAAAGCAAAACATCAGGATATTCCAGGTGTGGTGGGAAGTTTTGGGGCTTATCAGCTAGGATACACATTAAATTCTGCCCCTTTACAGATGATACAAAACATTTACAAGGGCAGGGGGCAAGGAGTAAAGCTGCTGCACAAAGCAAAAGCTGTTACTAGCCTGAACTTCTTAAGTAGATTTGCCAAGACAACATGCTTTATTACCATCTCAACACTGCAGCTTATAGCAGATTAGAAAAGACAGCACACCACATAGCATAGAGGGAAGGGATGAAGGGTGAATACACCATGATTGTGTTCTTGTTCCCACTGTTATTAATCCACTGGACAAGCATCAGCACACACAAGTCCCATCCACTTCTGAGCCTCGTCCATCAAGGACTGTGATAATTTGGCATTTGTTTCAGTTTCAAGTACAGCAAACAACCTGAAAATTTTTCTATATTTAAAGCAATAGTTTATCCATGAAAATTACTGAGAGCACATCTATTTATGAAAGAGCAACTGAGAAAAGATCCCTAACCTCTATTTTACTACATATTGCTACATTCTTTAATTGACTTGACAGTTGTTGTAGCACAGATGTGAGACAACTGTCAATTACAAAGCTTCACACTCTCCCACCAATTATACCAAAGAACCAGTCTCTTCATTAAAATATTGATTGAATTGCAGCAGTTCTAATTTAATGCTTTATTGAAAAGGTTATCAAGATAATCTCAACATTCAGACATGGACCCATACTTCTCAAAAAACAAGGAATCTAAAAAGAATACAAATATACACATCATAACATACCCTATGAGCTGCTGAAATCCAGTGCCTTTTGTTTAGATGAATACACAAGTGACAGGAGCGTTAATTGACACAAACATTCCTCAATTCTAAAGCAGTTCATTTGGTGGAGCCACTATCAAATATAATTTTATCATGGTTAAATTAGAGGGCATTTCAAGGCAGCAAATTGATCCAAGGGGGTTTTTCTTGCCTCTAACATAAACAGCAAATAATTTCAGTGTGGTGGTGTGCATGCAAGCTTTGTGCTTGAAATGCAATACAATGAGGAGCTGTATTCTGAAGTAAAATGAGGATCCTTTTTTCTTCCCTAGTGCAGTTTAAAAGCAATTAACATTAATAAATACGTTGAAATGTAGAAAGATTGTGATCCTTTCAGAACTTCTGCACTTACTCTTTCCTCATTTCCATTACCAGCATGCAGCACCAGAAGCTATACCCACCTGAAAAGTTTTCTGAAGCCCTGGCTGCAAAGTAGCATTCACAGTAGGATTTTCATGTTTTCTTCAACAAAATCTTTTCCTCTTCTAATTTTTGACAGAGCGTTCATCAATAGTTCCATTTGACAAAATTTCCATCCATGCTATGGTCACAAAGGCTAATGGGATTGCCAAGTAGCAGATCTAATTTTATGCATTTCTCTAATAAAATCTTTCCGTAGTCGCAAAGCTATAAATTGAACACACCAAGACATTGCTTCCTAGTAGAACAAAAGAGACTTCAGACCAGCAGAAGGTGATAATAGGGAAGATAATATTCACAGTTACCTCAGACATCAGTATTAGCCACAGTGCTTTAACGTGGGAAATCAAAATCCTTCCCCAGCTTGCAAACAACATCAAACATAAACCCACTGCAGATTTAAAACATCAAAGCATCCCTTCTTAATGCCTGGCCTCCTGATAACACTTCTTACTGTGTCCCACACATCCATACCCATCTGAAGAGGGGCCTGTTTGCATGTGTTTAAGCACAGAAGTCTGCAAAAAATCAAACAGGTTCTTGACCTCTGTCACAAACTGCTGTGAGAGAATGGCTCAGGCCAGAGCAAGCCAAACCAACCAACCCACCCCTCACTGGAAACGTAGCAAACACTTCCCCAGGGTTTCCTGGGCCAAGACAAAAAAATATTAAACAACTACACAGAACTAACCTTGTTTTACCAGCAAAACCAAAACATTTGCCTTCTCCACTGAAATCTGCCTCAGAACTTTGCCCCATTTCACACAGCTACCACGTCCTGGGTATTCCCTTCCTCAGGAAAAATGAGAACTGGGAAAATACTGCCTGACACCACGGAGGAGAGTTAACTGGGAAAATGTGGAACAGCTGCAAAAAAAGGGAGGAAAACTGTCTTCAGCAAAGAGAAGGTCTAATTAAAGGAGATTCATTTCAACCTAAAACTATTCTAAGTTGTTTCATAGAATCACTATGGCTGGAAGGGACCTCTAGCATCATCAACTCCAACCACCATTCCAACATTTCCCTGTCCTCCAGACCATAGCCTCAAGTGCTACATTTACTTGTTTTTTGAACCCCTCCAGGGATGATGACTCCACCACCTCCCTGGGCAGCCCACTCCAGTGCCCAACCACTCTCTCAGGGAAGAAATTCTTCCTATATCAACTAGATGTTTCCTGTACCTCTGGCTGTATAACTTTGCTTTTCCAAGTTTGATGACCAGAGTGTTGATCAGATTATTGTCAGTCAAAAAAACCCTGGCCTGCTGGATGTTGATCCCATCGTCTCCTTACCACTCTAGCACCTCTCAATCTCTGCTCTAGTGAATACCAATAATTTCCCCTGGGGAAAGGGAAGTGTTTATCTGAAAAAGCCTTACATTTTTTTTATTATTAAACTATTGATACTGTTTATAAAAATTCTACAGGTTCTGTGAAACCCCAAATCATATTCCCTCTAGTCTAAAATGGTTTAACTTAAAATGCATTTTTCTGATAGCTCTCCAGCTCACAAACTCTTTTTTTTTATATTTCCAGATACAGGGGCTCAAAAGGGGTTTTATTTAACAACAGCTCAATAATTACCTTTTCTAACTTCCCAACTCTCCACTATTGTTTCTGGCATATTAGTTTTCAAGGTCTCAAAGTTCATGGCAGTTTTTTTTGTAAGAACAGTGATAAAGTGTTTGCATTATGAATAGTAATTTTATTCTCTACTACTCTATCTGAATAGAGTGACATACAGGCTACCTGGTTTCAATATTCTACTCCAGATTCCTTAGGGTTCTGTGTCAGCAGCAGCATATTTAGCAACCTTGAAGAAATCTTTCCTTTATGTTGATGGTTTTATTTATTTAAAAACCATCCTCATCAGGGTAGCCGCATAACACGCAAGGACTCACCAACAGGAAAATCCAATGGCATGGTAAATGTTCTAAAATTCTCAACAGCTGCTAAATCAGATTAAAAAAAAAAAAAGCCTAGCTTTAAATGCTAGTTAGATATTGTATTTTAATGAGACAAGCACATCACATTGCTCTGCTTTGACTGTCTTTTGATCTGGGATGTGAAGATCTGAAGGATCTTGCAAACATTAACATTCTAGCTTGCTCTTGATTGGTTGGTGTTAATTAATTAATTAATTAAATCTTGTTACATTGAGCTACTGCTATCTCTGATTTCAAATTTGAAGCATGTGCTTTCTTCTTGATACTGATTACAACTCTAGGTTATACATACATTTAATTTCACATTTAGATGGTTGTGTGGAAATACATGATCCTGCCAAAGTCCTAATTTTTAAGAAATCATTTCAATGATATAAATTGCTTATGAAAAAGAAGCAATATCTACTTAAGTTGTTTTTTTTCCAGTTAGCAGAATAAATTATCAATTTTATGTTTGAGCCAAATCCCACAAATGAGACACTATTTAATCTAATTAAACAGAAAAATATTCTATACTATTCCTTTTTCACCCTGTATACAGTATAGAATGGAAATAATACATTCTCCACAAGCTCTACTGTTAAAACTGTCCATCTAAAAAAATGATTTTTATTATACAGTTTTAAATTTTCTGTTTATGTACAGCTTCATTTTCAAGTTCATTCATGAACTACAAAACATCAGGGGTTTTATGCAAACTTCCAACCCAATGAAATTTTTAAACTCAATAAAATCTTCTTAAAATAACATCTTCTGTAAATATGTGTAAATTGTTAATAGGCAAACTCTCTACCTGTCATGTCCCATCCATCCCTCCCCCATCTATTACTAAATTTCATAATTTATCCTTGTAAGGTGTTTCCATAGTTTTACAGAAAAGTCTTTTTGCTTTTAGGTTAGACAACAAAACCTTTCAGCAGAAATCAATTAGTTGTATTTCTGTTGTTGACACTCTAAATAAACAACACAGACTAAAAATAAAATCAAAACAACTAAATGTTGAATTATTTCTTCTAATCATAGTTACTTTCAAATCCCAGTATTATGAAGTTAACTACAGGAAAGAACTTTACCTTGAAATCAGCTACCTGAGTTTCAACTTTTTACAACTCCTTAGGAATACTTATTTTTTAATGTAGTGTAATTTTTACCAACTCTATGTTTATATCACAAATGAGTAATTTAAATACATCTTAGTTCAGTGTAACTGGATGGACAAGGCACTGGGTAAGAAGGGCTTCTATGGAAGCCTTCAGGACTCCCTTGCTCATGCAGCAAAGTATAAACCTGCAGCTAATTTAAAAGGGTAGAATTGCACAATATCTCAATGAACATATTCTTTGATCAGAAAGAGACATGGTTTGAATATATTATCAACCATAATAGTGAGGCTACTACTGCTCGTCCTTATGCTTGATGGGCTATGCCAGTTAAGATGCCTAATTTCACATTCTGAAGCTCAAATAGCTTCCCAAATTAGATAGTGTGGAAAAAGCATTAACTGAGTGAGGTTATTCTATTCACTCACCTGTTACAAAAAAAGGAAAAAAAAAAAACTGAATTGGCTTGGCAATGAAAATTCAGAAGCCAAGTTTTACCACCTATCAGAAATGAATGAGAATGAGTTCTCTCAGCTGTGTTATCTATGTTTACAAGTTCTCTCATAACAATAATTTTCAGCTGCCTCTAGCCCACTAAAAATAAATTAAAACTTCATTCACAAGGTTAAAACAGTGTTTATCACTCAAGAGATGGAACACAAATTTAGGAGCACTAAATTCTTGCCCTGAATCACAAGAAGTTCTAATTTTGCAGATTGAGAATGTAATGAAAAGATCTGTAGATACACACTGAATGGGCACAGGAAATACATGAACTAGGGTTTAACTGAAACTTGGGAACAATTTAAGACACCTCATTAATAAATTCAGAAGATCATATTTTTGACAATTACAGGCCTACTTACATATTTGTATTTCTTGTGGGGGATAGCTCAAATTTGAACAGAAACTTAGGAAACACAGAGATGTGAGACGTGCAGTAGGCTGCATTTTGGTATAAATCTAGACTTTACAAGAGCCAGAAAAACTGTACCTTTAGATGCATGGTCATTCCATAATGACTATCAGCTTGGAAATTCTGTAGTGCCTACATATAATTGGAAAACTTACATTTCATTGAAGCAAAATGAGCATCACATTAAGTTTCTGTATTTCTTTTTTATCCAGATCTATTTCTTGTACTGTATGTTCACAACACCAGCTTAACTGACAATCACTAGTTTAACATATTATAATTTTGAGGTAGTTTCCCCTTCTTAAAATGCAAATGTACTTGCATGAACAACATATTTTTCCTGTCACATTTTATATTAATCATGACTACTAGTAATAAAAGCATGATATTAATCATTAGAAATAAGTTAGAGCTACAAGACTCTTTCAGGGGAAAGGACAGGGAAGGGATAGATAGGCAGACGTTGGGTCTTTGACGATAAGGAAGGATAATTAGAGATTATTAACATACTCCAATTTTTCCCCCCTCCAGTGAAATTCTTGTAGAAATAGGTCAGCTGAGATTGGTTTTCAGTGGCTTTGAGCTGTTTTCACACTACATGCCCATCTTTTTGAAGGGCAAAAGTACAATCTAAGTGATATAAAAGTATTTACAGAGGGCAAAGTAGATTTTTCAGACATACACAGCTAAGCCAAAGTAACCTGTCTGCCCAGCTCCAGTACTGTGTCTGCAGTTCCAGGTCAAGGAAGGTTGATCTCCCCTCATCAACAGGGTGAAATATCCAATCTCCTAGCAAATATCTCTGCTTATAAATAAATTTATTTCTACACTACTTTGTCCTCAGGCATTTTCTTAAAGATTTTTAGCAAATTTCTTTCTGTATTATCCCCAGATCAGAGAAACTCTCTGAAAAATGAGATGCAATGATTAAAGGAGAAGTGTAGGTAGACAATTCAGACCAGAAGAATTAGACTATTTGGGTTGAATAACCAACAGGATGAAACTCAAGAGTCTAAGACACAGTTTCTTTTCAAGAAATTATTTGTGGCATATCATGTGTCACATGTGAGACAAAAAGGCAAAAACTCTTCTCTGAATGTACAGGCAATGAGTCGTCCAAACACATGAAGTTACTTTTCTGATTTTCTGTGTTCAGCATCACATATGAATTTTGGACACTGCACTTCAAAACTGATACAAATTAGAGAGAGTCCAAGAAAATCACTGAAAATAAAGAGAAGTCTAGAAAATGAGATCTATCCTGTAGATTGCACCAACTGGAGTTATTCATAACAAGAGGAAAGAGCAGTAGGGAAGATAACAATATTCAAAAATATCAAAAAGCCACAGAGGAAAGGTCTGCATTATGTCCTCAGTGACCATGGGGAGTGGTTCAAGAACTAAGGAGTTTAAGATTTAAATTAGATGAAGAATGGGGAAAAAAAAAAAAAAATTCCCACTTCTAAGTTTAAAAATAGATTTCAATTGTGTATGGATAGAAGGGATGTAACTGGAAAAATTACCAAGGAGGTCAGAAGCTTGTTGGATTACCATCTATAACCTGTTGCATGCATGCTGTTAATGTTGCTTTGGGATCCAGTTGTAGACATGGATCAACAACACATTCCTGGTTCCTAAGCACACAGGACAGAAAAACTTCTTTTTGTGATTCTCAACACATTGAATTTTTTTAATCAGACCATGATGTATTTTACAATTTGTAACAACACGACAGCTCTGTCTGAAACCATGACTAAAACTTGAATACTTGCCACAGTAATTTGCCACACTAAAATTGTCTCGTGATACATTAGAAAGAAAAAGGCAAACAAACAGAAGGTAAAATAAGTGTTTTGAAAACCTTCAGATATGGTAGGAAGAAGGACAGGAGGATTAGAGACAGGGTTTTGGAAATTGTCTTCTGGGAACGTTCCAGTTCTAACCTTTCTTTCACATAGCTGCCTTAGTGCTTAAAGGGCACAGTCAAACTGAAGACAATGAACCTTTTGGCTGATCAAGGACACGGAAAGATTAAAGTAGTAATAATTAAAATCAGGGCCCTAATACTTAAACACTTCTCATTTGGACTAATCAAAGTGGCAGAATGAAACACAGCACTATCAATGATTAGGTTTTACATATAAAGTAACTCTCAACATAAATTCTAGTATAAATGTAAAATATTGACAAGGTAACAGAGATAAGATTAAGAATATAGGCTTGAATTATATTTGCAATGGTTGAGCTTGGAAAATTGTATACTTCAAGACTACTTTAAGTATTGATGGTTGATTTGTTCATTACAAATTTATAAGAATGGCTGCAAATATTAACAGAATGTTAATAGAAAATTACTCATTCCAATATTTTTGACTTGCACTTTCCATTATTCTTGTCACATGTAAACATCCCCCTTGTGATATTATTTGTTATTGACTCTTTTTTGTTCTGTTTGCTGAAAATTAAGTACCAATAAATAACATTTTTTCCCCAACACCAATGGTAGACTAATTAAGAATTCTGTGCATTAGTCATAGAATCACCTTGGTTGGAAGGGGCCTCCAGGATCATCAAGTCCAACCTTCCTCCCAACATTTCCCTAACCACTAGACCACAGCCTCAAGTGCCACATCTACTCATTTTTTGAACACCTGCAGGGGTGATGACTCCCCCATCTCCCTGGGCAGCCCATTCCAGTGTCTGACCACTCTCAGTGAAGAAATTCGTCCTAATGTCTAACCAAAATCTTCCCAGGCGCAACTTGAGGCCATTTACCCTCATCCTATCATCAGTAATTTGTGAGAAGAGACCAACACCAGCCTCATCACAACCTCCTTTTAGGTAGTTGTAGAGAGCAATGAGATCTTCTCTCAGTCTCCTATTCTCTAGGCCAAACAACCCCAGTTCC
>NW_008601238.1:32554-35530 GCF_000691845.1 Merops nubicus | reverse complement strand
GCACGCCCGCGGCTGCCTGGGCGGTACGAGCCCACAGCAGAGCCAGCAACGTTTCAAAGTGAAATTCCGGAGGAAATTTAAAGAGCATCCGGATCCGGAGAAAGACAGAAAGAAAGAGGAAGGGAGAAATAAATCAAAACGTGGAGAGACTCTCAGGCGGCTGGAGAGAGGAAGCAGCAGACACGCGGCAGAGATGGGGTGAGACCAGCCGTTTATTATTCTTGGATTGCTTTTATTATTCGTGGCCGCTAAGCTATTTTCAAGGTAATTGAGAAAGAAATGAAGGTTTAAATCGCCTTTTGTCCACGTTGGAAGCTTTAAAGTTTAGACTTGCCTTTTATTTTATGGGTTAGAAAGTAGCTAATTGCAAGACTCGGCAACTTCTTTAAATAAACTCGTATGCAAGGGAAGCCTCTAGTGATCTGTATGTTGTATGAAGTCCAAACTGGGAGGCTGGGTGGGAGGATTGGAGCTGTGCTGTCTTCACAAACTTCTCCAGAAGTTAGGAATTAGGGATTTCGTTTGGCTGTTGTGACTTTGGCATTCAGTAAAATGGATCCTGTTTGCATTTCTAAATGGATAAATAGCTGACTGAAAATCCCTGGTGATTTAGTTTATGATCCCCTCTCAGATTTTTCAGGAGTGAAATAATGCTGCATGGCTGTGGCAGTGGATTTTGGCATGGAAAGAGGAGCTTAGTCTGGTATTTAATTTATGTCCTAATTCTCAGTCGTGTAACTTTAAGGACGTGATGTGTTGTGAGTTCTTGTACAGCAAAGTTTTCGTGGCTGTTTGAAAGCACCAGGGATCTGTAGGAAGCCTGTGATCAACTCCCTTCAATGTGTGGGTTTGGCAATGCAAGAGAAAGGAATGATATTCTTAGGGGCTTGCTTTCCTTTTGCTAATTTTCCTCTTGGACTACCCAGATAACATGATTGAGTGGTCAAAAGTGGATTTGAGAGGTAGAAAAAGCAGAGGTGAAGACTCAGAAGTGACAGCAATGTGACCCTGGTGTAGACCCTCTGAAGTTGGCAGAGTGTGTGCTGCTCCAGGTTAAATCAGAAAGTGTCCCTGTTTTCCTAAAACTTTTCCTGTGATCCACAAAGTTACTGGAAAAGTTGCAGGGCTGCCAGGAGGGGTTTGTCGAGCAGAGACCTTGGGATCAGCACTTAGTCAACGAATCCCTTTTGGACCTGCTGGAGGTACACCCAGCAGCCACCTGATTTCTTTAGAGGGTCACCAGCTCCCGTGGAAGATACTGAGACACTGTCACCATCTCAGGGGGCTTAAACTTCCCTCTCTAACTGTAGTGCTGTAGTAGCAAAACGATTGTTAAGCCAGAGATGACGTTTCCACCCAAAATTCCTTATCTCCAATCAACTCCTGATGGAAAAGTGTCCTTTTGCTTGTACGTTTGATGACATGGAGAGTGAGGAGCTTTCAGCAGCCTTTAGGTTTCTGTGGACACAAAAGAGTTTAAAAGTGTAACACCTCTTCCAGCACGTTCAGGCAGCTGATTTAACTGCTTTTTAAAGCAGGGATTTGGGTTTCACTCCTCCATATTAGATTTCTTTGTAACATCTTGCTCTGCTTTTCCTGGATGAATTCTCCGTGGTCTCTGTATCCACAGCACTGCAGGTATTAATGCATGAGCAGTGTTGGAAATAACACTTGGTCCTGAGGGGAATGGATTTGGTTGGGTTCTAGCTGAGTCTTGAATGGACACTTCACTCACTTTGCCCTGACTCTCTGCTGAGAGCATTGTCAAATATAAATACAGGTAGAGGCAACTTACTGCCTTCTAATTTGAGCAGTACAGAGTTTATCTGCTTGCCACATATATCGAGCAAATTAATTCACCCTCTCTTATCTATACTGGCATCCCAGTGACCTTTGCCAAACAGCCAGTGTGACCTGTCCTTGTCAGAGAGGTTCCTGGTTGTGCTTTGGGAGCTCTGGCCAAAGCAAGTGGAAAATAGCAGCAGATATCAGGGACTTCTAGTGAAGCTGAGCAGGCATCTGTGCCTGGAAGGACTACGGGTCCTGTAGCTCACAATGAAGATGCAGAGGCAGAATGTGTTGGAGGCATGGAACATTTTGAAACGTGGATGTATCTCCACTTCCCTGGTGCTCATTATGACTGGACATATTTTCTGGAACGTATAAAGAATGACTTAGCTGCAGTCTGGCTCTGCTGGGTTTTTTTTCTTTTAACTTTAATTACTGTACAGACTTCCAGCAACCATCTGTGTGTCTCAAAAGCCAGAGCTGCTGAAGCTGAGTGGCAGGAGTAAGTTGTCCCAGGAAGGTGAACACAGGGATTGTGTCGTGGACACAGTACACCCCGTGGCACCCAAGGTGCTCTGTGGATGGAGACTGGTTTCCAAAAGAAAAGAAACCCCTCTCAGCTGTCTTGCATCCTGAACTGCATGCCTGACCTTGCATGCTTGTTGCTGTCCCCTCCCCTGATCCAAGGGGAACATATTCAGCTGGGATTCCTTTGCTGCCCTTTATCTGCAGACCAGCTGCTTTTCATTCCTGTGCTAAGCCCTGCTGGGTTATCTCTTGGGAGCTGAGGGAGGCAGAGTGGAAAGCAGCCCCCAGCCAGCTCCCACTGCCCCTCCGTGGCTGTGGGGCAGGAGTCTGGCCCCCCTTGGTCCCACCTGGACACTAGCAGCAGCTCTGCCTGTTCCCCAAGGTGACATTATGCAGCACGTAAAGAGAGCAAAGCTGCAGCTAAGAGGGCCTGAAAACCTGCCTGGTGGTTAGAACAAAGGGCTGGGACTCAGCCCTCCCAAACTTTTTGTTCTTCCCAAAGCAGTTTTGCAGTTGACTGTAGCAGTGTCTTGGGGGCTTGGGCCAGGTCCTGGCTGGGCAGGGCTCTCCCACCCCCTTCACAGCCAAGAGTCCATGGGCTCTGGGGGGAGTTGGAGCCCCCCGGCTCAGAGGAAGGGCTGGGGAGAAATGCAGAGGGAA
>NW_008601238.1:30519-32380 GCF_000691845.1 Merops nubicus | reverse complement strand
TTTGACTCCTGGTAACCCCCAGTTCTTCCCCAAACAGCGCTGACAGGCAGTCAGCAGCTCTTCAAGCTGCTGAGGGAAGATAAAAGGAAACAAAGACAGACAGTGGAGGAGGAGGAGATGGGTTCCCAGGCCCTCTCTGTGCTCCACTTCTGCCTCTTGAAATGCTGGGGTCTGAAACACGTTATCCCCCAGTCCACCCTGGCCGGCCCCTGCCCCAAATCACCCCGGGGCCGTGCTGCCTTGCCGGGTTTCCCAGCCCCGTGTGCCCTGGCTGGGCACCCAGAGAAGGGGGAGCCCTGGCCCTGACACAGCCTCCTGCTGACTCAGCCTGGCCCTGGGCTCAGTGCCAGAGCCCAGCCCCATCTCTGCTCTGCTCACACGTCCCCCGTGCTGCTCCACACGAGCTGCCCCCCTCAGCACCCATCCAGGAGCACAGAACTTGCACCCAGAAAAGGCTTTGGGGAAGATCAGGGTGGGAATTGCAGAGTGCCCACCCTAGCAGCTGGGAAAGCCTTACCTCCTGCTGTGGCTGGCAGGGGGTCTCTGTCAGAAGATCACCTCCTTTTGGGGGGCTAGCTCCTCATGGGTGCACATCGAGCCTGGTCACGGTGCAAAACCATGTTCCTAGGTCTCTGGACTAGGAAGTGCAGGAACATCTCACCCCCAGAGCCCTTCCCTGGCCTTGACCCGAGTCCTGTCCTGCCCACGACCCACAGAAACAAATGATTCTGCTGAGCTGGTACTTTGTGAATTCTTGCAAGGCATTCTGGATTTTAGGTGAAGGGGAAGCACAGGCTGCCCAGGCGCAGAGCAGAGTGTTGGGAGTGATCATTGTCTCTGTGTCCAACAGGAACATCTCACCCCCAGAGCCCTTCCCTGGCCTTGACCCGAGTCCTGTCCTGCCCACGACCCACAGAAACAAATGATTCTGCTGAGCTGGTACTTTGTGAATTCTTGCAAGGCATTCTGGATTTTAGGTGAAGGGGAAGCACAGGCTGCCCAGGCGCAGAGCAGAGTGTTGGGAGTGATCATTGTCTCTGTGTCCAACTGCAGAGTGGCTCCTTCCTCTGACAAGCAAATGAATATCCCTGCAAAGAGAAGCTGCAGTGAGTGAGAGGAGGTGTGGGGTGGGGAACAGCACTTGGGCTTCCTAGAGATGCCCTTGGCTGAACCCCATCCAGGAGCCACCAAGGCAAATGCAGTTAATGAAGACTGAGCTCAGCCCCCCCAGCACATTCCAGCTGCTGCCTTAAGTGCCTAAAAGATTTTATTCTAAACCTCAGACCTATTCACCATTTGTGTCCCCGGAGTGCTTTGAACTCAGGCTCACCCACCAAATCTCTTAACAACTCTGTGCTGCTCTCTGGGTTTGAAGCTTGTTCTTTTGTTTCCTGCCTGGCTTTGGAGCTGAGAACAGGACAGAAGCATGAATATAGATGTGGGGAATGGTGACTCTAAAAGCTCCTCTCTCCACAGCAGACCAGGTTCCTTCTCTGGTCATGCAGCAGAGGGTGGGGGCAGGTGAGCAGGATGTGATAAGTAATTCAGTTAACTAAATGGGCATGTCACAGGCAGGCAGAGGGGATTGTGAGGAGAGAATTACTGAGAACCAAAAAGGTTGAAGGGTTTCAGTGGGGAAAATCTTCCAGATTGCACCAAAAATCGGAGAAGAAGGAGGACAAAGCATAAGTCAGATGCAGCTGTGCTGTCAGAAAGAGACCCCTCCCCATAGCTCGTGGAGAAGCTATTGAGCAAAGACATCACTGGATGCAATAAAAGACCTAAAGCAAACAGTAAAACCCACATTTCTTCCTCTCTCTCTTTACCTATCTCCCTTTAACAGACCTCTGGCAGGAGGGCA
>NW_008601238.1:27113-30469 GCF_000691845.1 Merops nubicus | reverse complement strand
AGGCGAGCCAGCCTCTAACTGTCAGACTGGATCTTCCCAAAGAGATTTTTTTGCATTGGAAATCCCTTGAAAAAGTCAAAGCAATACAACACAGTTCCTCTGTGAGGTGTACAGACCCCTGCAGGCAGCTGGAGCTGGGCTGGGGCAAAGAGAAGGGAGCGAGCCCCCAGTGGGACACCTGGAGCTGCTTCAGTGCTGTTGGGATGGAAATGCTGTTAGATGTGAATGTTCTGCTGAAAGGTTAACTGTCCCTTCCTCCAACCTGGGCTGTTCCTGAACACAGGTCTGTGTCTGTACAGGACTGAGTGCTGTTGCCCCATGCCAGGAGCATGCAGCAGGGAACGTGTCCTGTTCCCAGCTCTGTCTGTGACTCCCGTGGCTTAAACCAAAAACCTCATCACCTTTTTACCTCTCTTCTGCTATTAGACCCATCTGCAGGTGTGAGTGTGTGTTTTTCTGGTGAGGATTTGAGAGAAGACTCTGAAATCCCCCTCTGAAAGACGTACCTAGCAGGGGGTGGTTTGCTCAGGGGGTAGGTAGGTGTGTGTGGTGAGCCCAGCAGCTCTGCTGCAGCCTGGAGGTTGTGGTTGCCTGTGTTCTGTGCTGCTGGGCACACCCCAGTCCATACCATCCCACGTGTTGCATGTGCCTCCTGGGATGAGCCTGGCACTGGTCCCTGGTGCTGTCTCCTAAACTGGAGGTGCTGAGTCCCTCTCTGGAGAGGCCTCAGCTCCATTTCTGTGGCGTTCTCTCCGTGGTGGCACTGGGCTATTTTAGCAGATCCCACTTAGGGAGAGACCCACGTGGCTGTGAGGAGAAGAGCAGAGCCCACAGGCAGCCAGGACACTCGAGGACAGTCCATGCACCCAGTGACATAGGTGTCCAGATCCCACAGAGCAGAGGGCAGTGCTGCTTTTAGTCTTCTCCACTCTTTGGCACCTTTTATGCTCCCTCTTCTCCTGCTGGGTGAAACGTGGCACTAGTGCAAGGGACTGAAGTGGTGCCATCTGTATGTCCTTGGCACAGGGCAGAGCTTGCAGAGCCTCCTTCTCCTCCAGGGCCTTGGCAGCACATCAGTGGGTACTAACCCACGAGGACCCTCACCCAGCCTGGGTGAACTCGGCCCCCCTTGGCCTGCTCAGTCCATTGCTGCTCTGCTGAGACTATAAATTAAGAGGCCGAATAACGATTTGCTCTCCTAGCAATGGTGAAATAAGCAGCTATTCATTAAGAAATCAATTTGGATGCTGTAGAGAGGGGATAAGAACCAAGGTGGAAATGAGACCAGTGTGCACTTTCACACGTCATCTTAATGACCACTGAGTCAGAGGTGCCAGTCAGCGAGCAAATGGGAAAGGATTGATCCATACCCTACACTCACGTGTCCTCCTCACCCCCCCATGACCTTCCTCCAGCTGCTGCAGAAGGAGAAGCCACAGGAGGAGGTGGTTGGGTCTGTGCTCAGGCAGCATCCTGGAGCCAGGTGCTTTGCTGACGTTAAGAAGACATTGGGAATAGCAGGATCAGTAGATAACTCTGCGCTTCATTTTCCACTGTTTGGTGTTCCCTGGTAGCTGGATGCCTGCTGCTGGAGCCTTGAGGAGCAGTCAGGGGGGACAGGTCGTTTTTAAGCTATCAGCAGGACTGGGATATTGAATTTTACCCTTCCCCCCCTGGGCTGGGAACAAACGCTGGCAGCCCCGAGACCTGGATCCCTTCCAGTTGCCGTCAGGCACTTGCTGATCCTGTCTGTGTCTCAGCCAGATCTTTGTCCTTTCAGTCATTTGCTTTGGTTTTTCTTAATTATCTGCGAAGGACAGCCCTGGGGGGATGTAAGTGGCTTTATTTACACATGTCCTTTTCACTGCCACGGCTGTATTGTTATGGGAACTCCCAGCTGGGAGCAGGAAAAGAAGTGTCAGCATTTAGGGATGTGTGGTGTATCCAGCTATACACTGAAAAGCACAGGGGAAAAGAGGGCTGTAGCCAGAGAGAGAACACGACACTTTGAATCCCAGGCACTTGCAGGATTATTTTTAAATGCTTTGTAGTGTTTTTGGAAACAAGAGGTCAGCGGCTTGGCCAGAAGCAGCCGAATGCAGACGGGTGCTCCTCAGGCATCTCCGGAGTGCTGCCCACATCCCCAGCCCTGCCCTGGTCACACCCCGTCCTGCTCCTGAGCTGCTCCAGGAGCCACGGCAGGGATGAGGGAGAGGTGTCTCCACTGAGTGAGCCCTTTGGGACTCCTTGGAGATGTGCTCCCTGCTTCCCTCCCCCTGTGCACTGCTGCCTGCTCTTGGGAATGCTTTTTGTTGTGCCCCACGCTTAGATTTTGGGAGGGCTTTTGTGGCTCAGTGTTGGCTTTGACCTTGGCAGAGGAGGGAGCACTGGGAGCAGGTTCCCAGCCTGCCCAGCATCCTCCACAAGGCGACTCCTGTACTGGCTGGTGACAAATGCTGTCGTTTGCTGGATCAAAACCAAACAAAACCCAACGTGTTGTTTTTTTATCCCCTGCACAGACACTACAAAAGGAGCACGCCCATCTCTGTGCTGTTCCCAGGCAGAGCACAAAGCTCTCCTTGAGGGTTTCCTACGGAGCTCAAGCAAGTGCTTCCTAGAAAGCAGTGTGCCCATGCCAGGCTGGCACTGAGCTGGGGTGCTGGGGGAAGGCAGCAGCTGCTGGCCTCAGGCAGCAAACTCCACTGCCCACCCTCGGGCACACACCTTGGCAGCCACTGGTCCCACTCACAGGCAGGAAAGGGGAGATGTGAAAGACAATTTTAGGAGATTCTGCCTGTTTCGCTTCCCTGGGAAGGAGGTGGGTGCAGGAGTTTCCTCCCTGGCAGCAGGCAGGCTGGTGAGGCTGCTGACAAGCTCTGCTGCTGGTTTGCTCCCTGCTGGAGGCCAAGTCCATCTGGTGGAGCTGGCAGCAGCAGGGCTCCTCGGGGTCAGCAGGTTCCACGGCTGGACCCGGGAGGGAAGAGCCCTCCTGCAGACACTGTGAAGTTTGGCTGCTCCAGGGAGGACCATAAGGCACAGACAAATGTGTGAGGAGTGTCAAGGCAGCGGTGATTATGGGCAGGCACAAAAAGCAGAGCTCCTTCCCCACCAGCACCAGCAGCAGTGCCTGCTTCAGTGTGCCTGAGAGCAGAGAGAGCCCCGTGTGCCCAGGGCTGTGCTGGGCAAGGGCAGCCTGGGGGGTACAGAAGCTAGCCCCTGTGAGGGTGGGCTTCTCTCCTCTCCAGAGAGCCTTCCAGTGGCACTGCATGTTCCACTCCTGGTGCTCAGAGGGGAAGTAATGGTGCCTGTTGTGGTTGGTGACTCTGTTATTACAGGACAGTTGAGGTTGGGGTGGC
>NW_008601238.1:6228-27093 GCF_000691845.1 Merops nubicus | reverse complement strand
TGATGGGGTTTCCCAGCTGTTGAGACACTCTAAGTTGACCTTGAAGGCAGACTTAGCAGAGAGGCTGGGAGAGCTGAGCTCTTTCCAGGCCTGCTTCATCATGCAAATTGACTTTCTTACCCTTTTGCTGCCTTTTTGAGATACACAATCTCAGCTGACGTGGGGGAGAGCAGGGTGGGGACTCTTTACTGGCAAGACTAATTTCCAAAGCAAATTAACAGCCCCGTTGCCTGTCCTGAGACAGCACAGGGACCACAGGGCTCCTCACTGCTGGGGGCTGGGGTCTTGCCTGGCTCCAGGGAGCACAGGGTGGGGGAGTTCCCTGGAGCTGCTGCAGCCCCATCCCTGCGGGCAGGGAAGGGTGATCTCCAGGAAGGTCGGGGAGGTGTGTGGCAGGGGGCTGTTGGAGACACAGCTTGGTCCCAAACCTGCTGCAGTCAGCAGGATGGTTTCCACTGGGGCTGGGTGCCGACCTCCCTGGTGAATGGTGAGCCCAGGAACAGCTGCTGTGTGTGTGAGGGGTGATCTCTCCAGAGGGTTTTCTGTCATGCAGCTGGCATCACGTATGCGTGACTTGAAACCCTAGAGCCTGCCAGGCCCCTCCGTGGCCCTCTCCCAACAGCCAGCTCCTGCTGCCAAAGGGATTTACTCCAGTTACACAGCTCACCCAATTATCTCCCATGACAAGGAAGAAAACTCGTTCAGTGATGAGAAATCATTACAAATGACCAGCTTTGTGAGTTTGGGAGGAACGAAGGCCCTGAACGGCGCCTGGTTGAACGCTCTGCCTGTGCTCTGTGTGATAAATAACAGCTGACTTTTCCATTGCTAGGAGATGAATCACTGTGGAGGCCAAATCAAAAAGGAGCCTCAGTCCAGCTAGGAGACCTGGGAAGGAAGCTGTTGGAGGAGAGACACGTACTAACTCCACTGGCCTCTAGTCTGTCTTACCCTTACTAACAAATGTCAACAACTAGGTAATGTCCTTCCTCTGTTCTTTCTGATGCTAGCTCAGGACTTGGGGGTCAAGGTGCAGAACCATGAGTTTTGCCCTCCTCTGGAGATAACTGTGTCTCAGAGGATAAGCCATGATCCATGTAAGATTTACTATCTGTTAGTGGAGTCTGGAAAATTTGAATCTAGTTCCAAAACCAGGCTGTGGATGAATAAAACCAGCCAGAGAGGATGTCAGCACAGAACTGGTTTAGACCCTCCTGCAGTCTGCCTCAGAACAAGAGACCTGAGTCAAGGCTGGAACTTGGGAACAGGCTTGAAAGCAGGAACATTTTATTTCCTTGCTGAGTTTTGGTGATGGGTTCAGGAAGCAGCAGGTACAGTTGTCTTTGGATTGATGGGAAGGTCTGCTTGTTGCAGCTGCGAGGACTTGGAGTGGGGAGGAAATAGAAAGGTCTGGATTTTGGGAGCTCACAGGTGGCAGGATTGTGACTGTGCCGTGTTTGCAGCTGTCCTGGGGTGTGGGGTGTTTCAACGCATCAGATTTCACTGGGTCTGGGTAAGGAGTGTGGCAAAGACCAGTGCCTTGGGTTCTCTCCAAAGTCAAATGAAGCCCCCGAGCCCTGGTGCACCTGGAGTGCTGTCCCGTGGAAACATTCCTTCCTGCCTCCCAAAACACTCCAGTTACATCCTGCTGCCTGAGATTCAGCTCCTTCATTCAGCTCAGACACCACTGGTTCCAAAGTCTGGGCAGGGCTTTCTCCCAGCAGCTGCACTTTGTGTGGTGAAGTGTTTCCTTGAATTCACTGGGAAGGGACTTGCTCTTCATCCTGCAGTGTGACCTGGCTGCAGGATGTGCTTCCCCAGTGTGAGTCAGGGGAGGAAGAGCTGTGCTGAGGGGAAGGCACTGTCTGTGCTCGCATCCCAAACCATCCTCCATCCAGCCACTCCCCTCCAGCTCCAGCTCAGAGGTAGCCCATGAAATACAAGTAATACCTGCAGAGAAATCATACCCCTGGGGAAGGTGCCATGTACTGACCACTGAGGTGCTGAGGGCTGGTGAAGTGAGCTTCAAGGCAGGTTAAAAATAAGTCATTAGCATAGCTCTGCCACGGTGGCTGGGTTGTCAGGCCCATGATGCCCCAAACACGAGGTTGTGGTGTCCTGTTTGTGCTTCTCCTTGCAACTTTTGTGCCTCTCCTTGCATGAACGTGTGTATGAGATCTACTAACCTGAGGGCACAGCCTGTTATTGCTGGAAGGACCAGGATGTGGGCTTTGGAAAGGTCTGAAGACTGCAGAGGAGGACAGAGAAGCTCTAGAGGAAGGCAGAAACCTGCACCTGGAGCTAAACACTCTTGGATGCTTTGTTATTGTGCCCAGGGTATTTTCATAGACCAAGGTCACAGGCGTGCAGTGGAAGCTGCTCTCATCACTCTGCCTGCATGGAGGCATAAACAGCCATGGGCTTTTGCCTTGCAGCAGATCAAGTGGTCCCTCAGCTTCTAAAATGGGCTTTATAAGAGTGCCAAGGATGTGGAGGCTCCTGAGGGGAGCACAGAGAAGCCCAGAGGTCTTGGAAAAGCACCTCACAGGACTGATGGAGAACCTGGGTCACGACTCCCCTCGTAAGAAGGGACACGAGGTGATGCCAGCCCAGAGAGTGGGGAGCTGCTGCTCCTGCACAGAGGCTCGGCGGGGGGCTGGGGGTGAGATGCTGCATCCTGGGGGGTTCAGTGCTCAGCACCCCGTGTCCCAGCTCCCCGCAGAGAGGCCGGATAGCAGAGGCGCTGCTGGCGGGGCAAGGTGCAGCCAGGAGCCCGGTGCACTTCCCCTGCTGCCCAGCTCCCCCTCTGCCCTGACAGGCCCCTTTCTCTTGCAGGGAGCAGCCAATCTTCAGCACCAGGGCCCACGTCTTCCAGATCGACCCCGCCACCAAGCGGAACTGGATCCCTGCCAGCAAACACGCCCTCACTGTCTCCTACTTCTACGATGCCACGCGCAACGTGTACCGGATCATCAGCGTGGGGGGCACCAAGGTAGGGGCATCTCCTGGCAGCAGCACACCAGCCCCAGCCTCTGCTGCTGTGGGTTTTGGTGTCAGGTTGGTCAGTGCTCGGCACGAGCCCTCCAGCATCTTCCCCACAGGCAGTGGAAGGTCAAACGCTGCCCCCATGCTCAGCTGTATTTATGGCACCGTCGAGTCTGTGCTGATGGAGAATGTGCCCTAAGTGTGGGACTGATGTCACACCTCCCTGCCCCACTCTCCTCTCATCTCTGGGCATGCAGAACAGGAGCTTTTCCTGAGAGCCTTTATCCTGGGCTAAAACCACTCCTGTAGCTGTAATGAAGCCACAGCTAGAGGCTGAGGGCGTCTCAGAGGTCGGCTCTTCACTCCCTTCCACAGAACACCATTAACTCTCCCTGAACTGCTCTTGAGAGGCATTTTCCTGACTTGTTCCTGCAGTCTTCCCAGGCAATTTGTTTTGTTGCTACCCTAACCAGAAAAGAGTGTTTTGTAATAGCTAGGCCTGACTGCTGGTTAAGTTTTTCCTTTTTTTATCTTACTTGCTATGAAAATGAAGAACATCGGAAAGTTGTTAAGTCCCCAGAGACACTTATCTTGTCTCTTATCTTCTTTTTCCAGCAATGGAGGAAGCTGATGATACTAAAGCTTTTTTTTCCCCTTTGTCAGTAGACAAGATCATTGAGATTCTTTTGTGTCGTGCAGCTGCACTAGAAAGACTTTTGGTCACCAAAAGCCTGAGCTGTTGTTTGACAGATTAAAAGCCAGAGCTTTCTACCCTTAGTTCTGAGAGCACCCAGGGATTATAGTGATCAATCCCACCACAGGACAGCAGGACAGAGCTTTCTCTGACTCTCATTGTTGTCTCTCTCTACAGGCAATCATCAACAGCACTATTACTCCCAACATGACCTTCACCAAGACATCCCAGAAATTTGGGCAATGGGCAGACAGCCGAGCCAACACAGTCTATGGCTTGGGCTTTGCTTCGGAGCAACACCTCTCCCAGGTAATGCTGCTGGTGCTCCCAGAAAGCTGGTGCTAGCAGGGGGAGTGTCCCTGAAACCCTGAGGAGAAAAGACTTTAGGAACCCCTGTGCTGAAATCTAATGCAAGATGCAAAGCTGTTAGGAAGAGCTTTAAGTAATGTTTGCAGAGCGTTTTGAGCATCACAAATTGAATTAGGACTTCAGGCTCCATTTCAGTCATTGCTCTGTAGCTAACCCCACAGCCCTGAGTGCCAGAGTCATGGGCAGGGCACAGGCAGGAAGGGGCTACTCCCTGAATTTTATTTAGTTGAAGAGAAATTACTCAGCATGATGAATGAAGCTGCAAAGAGAGGAGGAACCCAGGCATCAGTTCTAGTTTGTTCTGCATTTCGGCGTGGCACCGGAGTGACTCTTCTGCTCCCCTCTAGTTTGCAGAGAAGTTCCAGGAAGTGAAAGAAGCAGCTCGTTTGGCAAGGGAGAAGTCCCAGGATAAAACAGAGCTGACCAATCCTGCCCTGAACATCACCTCTCACCAGGTAATGCTCGGGAAGGGGTGTGAGTGGAGCTCCCTGCAGAGCAAGGGCAGCTGGGGGAAGTGGCCACTGTGCTCATCTCCTCTAGCAGCTTCCCACCTTCATCCCTTTCTCTCAGAGCTTTTGCCAGACATTGAAGTTGGAGCTTCACATTTTGATGACATCCGTGGCTCTGAGGTCACTCTACTGAAACACATGAAGTAGATTAGCTAATGAGTGATTAAATGGAGCTCCTGGGAAGGTTCCCACTCTTCCTTCTTTGCCAGTTAAACTACTGAAACCATTTGATGTCTCATAAAGCCATGCTGGAGGTGTCCTTTTTTTTTTTTCATTGTGGTGGTTGGGATTTTTTGGTTTGGTGGGTTTTTGTTGTGTTTCTTTTTTTTTTCTTTGGAGCTGCTGGCTGTCCCTGGGCTCAGTGTGACAATAACAGGCAAGTATCACATAGGATTGTGTGTTGCCTGCTTTGGAGATCATGGGAAGGAAGACATGTAGCATTTCCAACCATTTTCCTTCCTCTTCTGGAGCTTCAGGGGCTTCTTCTCCAAATGGACAGGTGATGGTGCTGTCCATGGGAGTCTGGAAAGACAAAGTGATTTCTTAGAGCTGGTGACTGAGGAGTCCTGGCCAGACTTCTTCTGTTTCTGTCCTATTTCCACTGTGGAAGAGAAGCTGCACTGTGAGAGCAGGAATCCCAGCCCCCTGGGGATGGTAGAACCACACACATGACAGCCAGTCATTCCATTTTCTTTCCCCCAGGAGACCAAGCCAGAAAGCTTGAGCCCATCACCAATCATTCCCTTGCACTCGTTACCTCTCTGCTGTAGAACCAACCCAGCTCCAGCAGCAGTGGGATGGAGGGGGGAGGACAAGCTCTGGAGAACTCCACTCTGCCTTTTCTCATGGTGAAGTGGTGCTGATAGTGACGTTGCCCTCCCAGATAGCTCACTCCAGAGGTGACTCTGCATGTCCCAGAGCTCCTGGCAGTAGGGGAGGAGCTGGAGGATGGAGGACTCTGCGTTCTCTGGGCTGGGTACAGATGGAGTGGCAGCAGAGGAGGAGGAGGAGTGTGAACAGTACTTTGGCCTGCAAGGGAAGGAGGGGGAGGTGGAGGCAGTGGCTCTGCAGCGACTGGAAATGTCATGTGGGGTGCAAAAATGGGGAAAATCTGCCTAATTTTTGGTTCCTGCTAACTCCAAGCCCCACCCTGATGGGTGGCAAATGAAGAAGGGGGTAGAGTAGAGCAGAGCATTCAAAGCAGAACTAAAGGTTTAGGTAAAAGACCCTGGTCAGTAATAATTGCCCAAGGCAGAGATTCATGGCTAGCTTGCAGCCTCCAGCTGCCCTGGCCAGGAGGTGGAGGCTGGGAGTAGGAATACTCCTTATGCTGTTTCCACCAGGCAGGACTCATCAGGTGCCACAAGAGGACACGTTCATCTCCCCTCTGCCACCATGGCAACTTGCAGCAGGAGGGATGAGGAGGTCGGGGGGGTGAAGGTTAAACACAGAGCAGGGGAGTGGCCCAAGGCTCTGTTCATGCTTCTCACCTGAAACTGCCACAGCATGAGCCCACACTCACTCTTCCCACTCAGCCTGCCTCGTTCCTCAGTGGGAGAGATGGACAGGAGCATGGACAGGAGCTTGGACAGGAGCATGGACACAGCCCCAGCCAGAGCCATCCTGCAGCCAGCGTGCTGGCAGTGTCACATGCAGTGTCCCCTGCCACGTGGGCGTGCAGACCTTGTCCTGCATCCCCTGCCCTACTCATGGTCCCTTCTCCCCCTGTCCTGCTGCTGATTCACAGTCACCCCATCAGCACAGCCTCAAACAGGAGTTTCATCCTTGAATAATTGATGGCGTTTCTGTTTGCCAGCGAGCAGATCTGTCTCCTGAAATTAAATCAAGGCTCCCTCATTTTCTGCATCTGCCTTACTTTACTTACTTAGGCTTCACATTTTTTTTAGAGCTGGGGAAATCCCAGGGTAGCAGCTCTCTTCTGTCCTCTGGTACCTTTTAGGGTGATCTCCATCCCACTTAGCATCCCGATCACAGAGGATGTCACTGCAGATAATGTGAGAATAAAACAGTGTGGAGCATCTTCAGCTGTTCTTAGGTTCAGCTGGACTCACAGGGGCTCAACACACCACAACAGCAAAATTCTGCCTCTTCCCTGCCTCAGTTTCCCCAGCTCGTGGTAAAGGTGAGGCAGGATTGTGTTTCCAGGTCTCACCTCTCAGTGACACTCTGGAAGGGTTCATGGAGCTGCTGTTGGATCGTCTGGCTCTATTTATAGGTGTCAGCTGACTCCAAAGGCAGGTGACTGTCAGGTGAATGTCACAGGCACTTGAGGGCTACCTCTGAACTCCAGCAGGCTCGCCAGCCACCTGGTCTCACAGCCCCCAACTTAGGATCTCAGAGATTTGTTGCTCAGAGTCTTTTTATAGCTCAGTTTGCCCTGTCAATGCCAAGCAGCTTCCCTGCTGGGAGAAGAGCCTGTGCAGAGGGGCTCTTCTGGAGGGGCTGGAGGATGTGAAGCCTGCTTTGACCTCTACATCTTCATCCCTGCTCCACTGTCAGCTCCCTCCACCCTGAGAGGACAAACTGTCTCTGCCAGCTCTGATGGACGCAGGGACATGGAGCCATAGAGGGGGGGATACTTCAGTGCAGGAGCTGTGAGATTCTTCTCCCACACCTTTGGAAAGTGGGTGCCACAGGCACCTGAGCAATAGCAGAGTTTAGAATCAGAGAATCATTTTGGTTGGAGGAGCCCATTAAGATCATTGAGCCCAACCCTTCCCCCAGCCCTGCCAGGTCCCCACTGCCCCGTGTCCCTCACACCACATCTCCACGGCTTGGGAACCCCTCCAGGGGTGGGGACTCCACCACTGCCCTGGGCAGCCCGGCACAGCCCTGGGCAACCCTCCAGGGCAAGAAATTGTTCCTCAGGGGCAACCTCAACCTCCCCTGGGGCAACTTGAGGCCATTTCCTCTTGTCCTGTGTTTCCCTCCCTTGAGCCTGAGCAGCACTATCCCAGTGGCACCTGGTGTCTTAATCCAGAGTACAGCAGCTGGACTGGTGACTGGACCCAGGTGCCCTGGCAGGTCTGTGCTGAGGATTTATTAAGTCTTTGCTCTGAGAACCAGCAAGAAAATCCTATTAAGAATTCAGCAAAACCCTGCAATTGTCAGCTCGAGCAGGTCCAGCTGGAGCAGCTCAGGTGCTGTGCACAGCCAGGGCACTCAGCTTACAGGCTGTAACGTGGCTGGCATTTGCCAAGGGGGAGCTGAGGGCCAGAGAATTCCATCCCTCCAGTCAGGAGGGAGGAATGGCTGGTGTGGGCAAGCTGGGAGCCCACCTGCTCAGGGTGTCTGTGCACTGGGATCGCTGCCCCAGCGTTGCACAGGGACAGGGAAAGGGAGGACGTGGCAGCAGGGCAGCTGCTGGAAGAGCAGAGCACTAACCTACCTGTCCAAGAGAGAGCCCCGTGTCTGCAGGGCTTCTGGGGTCATGGCTGGTGCTGCTGAGGGTCTTGGCCAGCCCTGGTCATGCAGACAAGCACAGCCCTGCCTCGGGGTGAGGAGTGAGAGCCAGCGATCCTCAGGAGAGCGCAGGGACCCAGAGCTAGCCCTTGAACCCAGGTGCAGAATGAGTTTGCAGACACCTCACAGCCACACGGCCTGGTCTTCACTGCTGTGTGCTAACTCTTCCTCCTCCTCCAGGTACTGCCCAGCCCCATCATCAGCTCCAATGGGCCAGGAGAAGATAAACTCTTCCGGAGCCAAAGCGCCGATGTGGAGATAACGACGGAGAAGGAGCGGCTGAAGAAGATGCTCTCCGAAGGGTGAGGCTGCCACAGACTCTGCTCCTGACTCCTGAACTCTCTGTTCTGGCAGGATTTGGTCCAGGTCCCTGTCCTCCCAAATGCTTTTGACCCAGCACTGCTTCTGTAGGTAGCTGAGCAATGCCCCATGTCCACTGCTGCTGCTCAAACCCTCCACGGGACCGATTTTGCCTCTTCCCCAGCAGAAAGTCACTGCAGCATGGAGCTGGAATCCTCTGTTCAGGCAGCGTGGGAAGGAGGATGCTTTGTGCCTGCAGCTGGGATGAGCTGATGCCAGTTATCCACAGATCACTAGTTTGTGATAGCAGAAGATGTCCACACTTTTCCAGCGGGTCCACGGCTGCATTTGTGTTAATTCCCCTGATATTCCAGCAGAATCTCTGCTGCTTCTGCCCTTTGTCTCTTCAAAAGGCTCTGGGCTGGATTCTACCCTGGGGCTCCCATTGAACTCCCAGCTGAACACTCAGAATATTTTTAAATCAAAACCAGGTGTCCTTTGCTACCTTCTCCTGAGTCTGGGGTGGCAGTTTTATTCAAAGCAAAGTCAGATCTAACAAAGATTTTAAAACTATATTCATGGTCCCACCTTGGCAAGGTCCTTGGCAGGAGCTGCATCTCCCCCACCCCATTAATCTCACAGTGTGGTTTCTGCAGTTTCAAGCAAGCACGGGTGGCCTCAAAGCCCAATGTTATCTGGGGATAAAGCAAAGAGCTGCAGATTCAGGGCTGGAAGAAGCATTTCAATTTGGGAAATGACAGGAGAGGCCAATGGAGAGCAGGGAGCTGCCCAGCCCTCCTCAGAGTGTGGTTTCAGCACACGTTCACTGGCAAGGAAACCTCCCTGCTGAGACCCTCCCCCTCCCCTGCACACTCCCCTCTTCTCTCACACAGCTCGGTGAGCGAGGTCCAGTGGGAGGCCGAATTCTTCAGCCTGCAGGACAACAACAACAAGCTCGTGGCTGCTCTCCATGAAGCCAACGCCAACGTGGACCAGTGGAAGAAGCAGCTGGCTGCCTACCAGGAGGAGACGGAATCGCTGCGGCAGCGGGTGAGCGCGGCAGGGCCCGGGCAGGGCAGGGGGAGAATCATAGAATCATAGGGGTTGGAAGGGACCTCGAAAGATCATCCAGTCCAACCCCCCTGCCAGAGCAGGGTCACCTAGAGTACATCACACAGGAAGGCGTCCAGGGGGGTTTTGAATGACTCCAGTGCAGGAGACTCCACAACCTCTCTGGGCAGCCTGTTCCAGTGCTCCGGCACCCTCACAGGGAAAAAATTTTTCCTGATATTCACCTCGAACCTCCTATGCTCCAATTTGCACCCATTACCCCTTGTCCTATCATTGGTCATCACTGAAAAAAGCTTAATCCCATCTTCCTGACACTCACCCCTTACATATTTGTAAACATTGATGAGGTCACCCTTCAGTCTCCTTTTCTCCAGACTAAAGAGACCCAGCTCCCTCAGCCTTTCCTCATAAGGGAGATGCTCCACTCCCCTAATCATCTTTGTAGCCCTATGCTGGACTCTCTCCAGCAGAAGCCCCATCCCCCAGCCAGACGGTGCCCTTGACCTCATTCCCCCATCCCTGGGTGTCAGCAGGAGGTGGGATGGAATTCCAGAATGCTGCAGGAGCCTGGCAGGGAAAACGTGTCAAGGAATAAGGCCGTGTAGCTGGGGAGCTCTCACAAGAGCTCCTGTTTTCTCAGTGTGCTGAGTCCCTGTGGGTAGAGGGAGGAAACCAGAGCTCAAGTCAAAGAACACCAGCTTCCCTTCCCAGTGCCAGCTGCCAGCAGTGCTGGGCAAGGCCCGTGTGCCCCCTGAGCTGGGCATCAGGGCAGTCTTCTGGCTGCTGACAGGAAGGATGAAGATTGCTCTGTCTGCTATAATTAGCTGGAGTCCGAGCTGTGACATGATGAAAGCTGGGTGGTGAGGTACAAAGGAGCCCTTGTTTGGTTGGGATAATAGAATCCTTTGACCTACGTCATGTCAGGGAGGTCACAGATCAACTGAGGAGGTCTCTGTGGTGGGGCAGAGGAGTCACGGTCACACGGCTGCTCTGTGGGAGGGAGGAGCTGCAGAGGACTTGGGAAAGGGTTTTAGGGCAGTGGGGGTTTGGCTGCAAAAGGACTCCAGAGCCCTGGGGAAGGCTGCCTGAAGCCATTTCACTTCTAGATAGCTCATTCAAAAGCCAGCAGGGGTTTAGAGCAATTAGCAGCTGTTGCCACTCGCTGGCTGCTGTGTGGCTGGGCTGTGCAGCAAACAGCTGGCCCCAGTGCCCACTGTGCCCCTGGCTGATTCCCAGGGCTGGAGTCAGAGCAGCACAGAACCAATTCTCTCCTCTGCAGCAGGACCCTGCCCTAGGGATGTCAGGGAGCTTGGCTCGTGGGTGGTTTTGGGGCTGCCTTGTCCCTGCTCTGTACATACTCAGCTCTCTGGGGGCTCTTCTCCCAGCCAGGAGCTAGGAGTGAGGATTCCATGAGCTTGGGTGAAAGGCAACTGCTGGGGACTTTACAGAATCACATAAGAAACTGTAACTCCATGAAACACAGAGTCAGGGAATCAATTTGGTTGGAAGAGACCTTTCAGCTCATGGAGTCCAACCATCCCCCAGCCCTGCCAGGTCCCCACTGCCCCGTGTCCCTCACACCACATCTCCACGGCTTGGAAACCCCTCCAGGGGTGGGGACTCCACCACTGCCCTGGGCAGCCTGGCACAGCCCTGGGCAACCCTCCAGGGCAAGAAATTGTTCCTCAGGGACAACCTCAACCTCCCCTGGGGCAACTTGAGGCCGTTTCCTCTTGTCCTGTCCCTTGTCCCTTGGGAGCAGAGCCCGACCCCCCCCTGGCTCCAGGCTCCTGTCAGGAGCTGTGCAGAGCCAGAAGGCCTCCCCTGAGCCTCCTTTGCTCCAGGCTCAGCACCCCCCGCTCCCTCAGCTGCTCCTCCCCACACTTGGGCTCTAGACCCTTCCCCAGCAGCTCCGTTGCCCTTCTCTGGCCACACTCCAGCCACTCAATGACATTCTTGGAGAGCAGAGCCTAAAACCAACATCTGGATTGTCACTAAATCAGAGCAATCTGGGACCAGAGCTGATTGATTCTGGCCACGACCTCATGAGCCTGACAGCTCACAAGCACTGTTTACCTGGACCCTGGCAGAGGCCCAGTCCAGCCAGAGTTGTGCTGCTGCCCCTGCTCGTGGGAAAGCCTCACCCCAGGGTCTGGGCCCTCTTGCTCTGAGGGTACCCATGAGAGGAGCTGCACCCCCAGAGCCCAGCACAGGCCCTGTGAGCACTTGGGCCCCAGCAAATAGCTGCTGCAGACCTTTGGATGAGCTTTGAAAAATGAATCCTCTTCATGAATAATCTAAGCCACTGAATGTTTCAGGACTGGGGAGCACTCTTGGGAAAACCCTTCCTGCCTGCTCTGCCCTGCTGCAGTAACTCCTGTGCCCTCAGCAGGGGATCTGTGGATCTGGATCCAGCCATCACTTTGGGTTGTAGGCTCATGCTTGATGCCCACCAGTCAGGCTTTGCTGGGAGTGGAAGGCTGCAGGAAGAAGTGGAGACAGAGTCTCTAGACCTAGTTTTGCTGCAATGTTTCTGTGTGTGGCTTAGGCAGAGCAGGAGACAGATTTTTTTTTTTTCCCTAGCAGCCCTGGGGTGGGAGCTGCTACCCTGTTGTAGGCCAGGCTGGGTTTGCAAGGAAGCCAAAACAGGACAGAATGGCTGTGGGTGATAAGGGGCCAGGACACTCCTGTACCTCTGGGCACACCTTCCCTGTGCTTGTTCCCTGTAGGTGGCAGAACTGGAGTCCCAGGGGGCTCACGACTCCTCCAGTGAGAACAACAAGGACGAGCTGAGCCAAACCCTGGAGGAGCTGGAGCTGCTCATCAAGGCTAAAGACGAGGTAATACCCCCCGAGGCAGAGCAAGGCCTGCAGTGGAGCTGCCTGGCAGTCACCAGCACCCCCTCCATCCTGTCAGAGATCAGAGGGCCCCTCGTGCTGCTGCAGATGCTGCCTGGGAGAGCCAGGAGCCCCTGTGAGGCAGCACAGCCCCTCAGAGAGCTCCCTCCCCAGGGAGACAAAGCTGAGTGGGAGCCAAGTGCTGGGAGTTCCTGTGGATTGCCTTGAGTGGGGAGGAAGGACAGGGCTCTGTCCTACCCATCCCCTCTCAGCTGTCTGCAGCTGCACTTGGCCTCTAGTGTGGTAATTGCTTCTTGCTTTCACTGCATTTAAATGAAAGATTTAAAGCAGGGGTTTAATTACAGAGGCTGTGAAGGAGGGAGATGTGGAGAGAATCTCTGTGAGTTACACATCCCCAGGCTCTCTGGTGGCTGTGCTTTGGCAGAGCAGCTGGATGGAGCCTTGGGGTTGGAGCCACAAACAAGGATTGAAGATGGGAGATGTTTTGGGGTTCCTGATCCTTACTGAGAAGAGATCTCTGCCCTCTCCCCAGCCCTGCTCAAACTAGAGGCAGAACGCTGGGGCAAGGCAAAGGGGTACAGAGGCTCTCCCCCAACAGGAGACCCTGGCCCCAAGGGCCTGGGAGCTGATCCTGAGCAAGGATGCAGCAGGGTGCAGAGACCAGGGAACCTTGCTGGTGCTCAGCTTGCTGTCTTGGTTAGGGCCTGAAGTCTTACAGGGAGTGACAGCAGAAGCTGAAGGTTAGAAAGGGAGGTGTGAAGATTTGGAGCTGAGTGTGGTTGTGTGATCCTGAGGGTGAGGGAAGGGGCCTTGCCTGGGGTATGTGGTGGGAGTCAGTCCCCCTGGGGCAGGAGTGGGTCTGATGATGCTCTTCCTCCTTGTGTTCCAGGAGATTCAGATGCTGAAGAACCAGAAGTGTGGCCGGTGGGAAGCAGAGGGGGAGCGTGAGGAGACGCTGCAGAAGCTGCAGGTGAGGGGGGCAGATCTGGGGCACCTGCACTGAGTGGAGGGACCCGTCCCCATTTCTTCCCTGAGCCAAAGAACAAATGCTGCAGCAGCAGCAGCAAGCCCAGCCCTCACCTCTCCCCTAGCTCTTGCAGTACCCCTGACGTGGGACTGGAGCAGGACCCGTGGTGCCCTGGGACCCTCCATCCCTCTGAAGCCCTGGTAGCCTGCTGGCTGGCCAGGCCTTGCTGGGGAGCAGGGCTGTGGCTCGGGCTGGCTGGCAGGAGGCACACAAGCTGCTCTGCACCTCGGGGCCAGGGCACAGATGGGGGCAGGGTCTGTTGTGCAGTCTCTGGGGGCACTGCCTGCCTCTGAGCTGCTGAGCAGGGGGATCTGCTGTGAGGGGGGCTCAGCCCCTTACGCAGGCACTGGCTTTCATGGCAGGATAATCACAGAATCATAGACTGGAGACTTTAAAAGCCCATTTACTCCAACCCCCTGCAGGGAGCAGGGACATCCCCAACTAGTGCAGGGTGCTCAGAGCTTGGTCCAACCTCCCCTGGGATGGTGCCAGGGATGGGGCAGCGCCCACCTCTCTGGGCAGCCTGGGCCAGGGGCTCACCACCCTCAGGGTTAAATTTGTAAAATATACAAATTCTCTGTGGCCTAAGGAATATAATATCTCCAAACACCAAATACCATCAGACCTGGAGATGCTGGGCACGTGAGGAGATCTGCACTTCCACACCTTTGCCAGCTGCAAGCCAGTGCCTGGGTTTGGGGAACGTGCTCCTGTGAGTGCAGGTGCTGGGGTGCTGCAGCTCAAGGCAGGGAGGTCCCCCAGGGAAGGAGCTGGTGGGGGGAGCAGGGCTGGCTGGGTGTGGGCAGCCTGGCACAGGGCTGGTGGGGGGAGATAAGGGTGGTGACCCATGAGCAGTTGGTGCTGGAGCAGCTTGTGTGTCTGGCAGGAGCTGGAGGCACGCAACGCAGAGCTGGAGAGACGCCTGCACCTGGCTGAGCAGACCCTGGCAGAGACCCTGGCTGAGAGGGAGAAGATCCAGAACGAGGTCACCAAGGTGGCAGAGATGATGGATGTGAAGATATTTGAGCTCAGTGAGATCCGGCAGGGACTGGCCAAGCTGGTAGAGAGCAACTGAGCAGCAGCACCCTCCGAGGAGACACCTCCAGAGGAGGGGAGCCCGAGCTGGGACTGATCACTGGCAGCATTCACGGTCACACAACTGCCCCAGGGTCCACTTGGGCAGGGACACCAACATACCAGCAGCTGCCTGGGCAGCCTGGAGCCCAGCTGCAGCCACCTGCTGCCCTCTGAGCACCCAGACTGAGGGTGGGGGGGACCTGAGCTCCTGGGTCCTCTACAGGGAACATCTACAAGCCAGAGCCAGAGGTTCTGGACCCTGCCCTGGCTGTGGCACGGCCCAGAGGCAGCAGCTGCCCCTGTGCTGCCTCCCCAGCCTCCTGCTGCCACGCTGTGTCTCCAACACTTGGACTCTTTTCTAGGGGAAGGGGCTGAGCAACCTTCACGTTTTTTTTCAGTAGTTTTTTAGGAAACCACTTGCCTTTTGCAGATCAGCTGCCTGTTTCCCACCTAGGGAGGGAGGAGGAGTTCCAGCACACCCAGGACAACAGTTGCTCCTTTTCCTCTTGCCCAGCCCTCCCTGCATCGTGTCTCTAACAGGATCCAGTAGCACTGGTCGCTGCCAGGAGCCTCCAGAGGGAGCAGAGTCCCAGTGCAGAGAAGGGAGCTTGCCTGCCTGTGGCTCCTTCCCACTGTTCAGTCACATCCTCCAGAGGAAACAACCTGCAGGTTTTAAAGCTCTTATTAGTTTTCCCACAGTGGGGATCTGTTAAAACTTTAAGCTGAGAGGAGCAGAGGCTTGGTTGGGAAAGGGGCACTTGAGAAACGGGACATCCCTGAGGGGATGACCAACAAACTGCTGGATTGGCAGCTCTCCTGGCCTCTGAGGGCTGCAGTTAATTGAAATTAAATGGAGCAAATCCCAGTTGCTCTTGGTTTCTTCTTTTTTTTGACTGGGAAGCAGTCCACAGAGGTGTCCTGCTCTGTGTCAGCCAAGCAGTGGAGGGGACAGGCCCAGCCTGCCACATGTGGCCAGGTGAGAGCAGAACAGGAGGGGTTTGGAGTATACTGGTCCCAGTGCCCTGCAGGGCCCGTGGGGAGGCTGGGGGCTGCCTCAGGGACTGGCTGGCTACAGGACTGGAGCAAAGCCCTGGGGGCAAACCCCAGGAACCTGGGAAGTTGTGTCCCCCCACAGCACCCACCGTGCCCTCCTAGCTCCCTAGGAGCATGCTTGGCCCTAGGAGCTGCTTGGCCCTGTGCTGAATGATGAAGTAGAAGTAGTTAGTAACCTTAGAGGAGTGCTGATGGGTTTGGCTCTCATTGTTGGGGTTTTTTTTTTGCCCTCTGTGCTGCTGTAAGTTAGGCAGAGCCAGCAGTGATCCTGGGAGCGTGTCCCAGGTCTGCAGAGCCCCTGGGGCTGAGCAGGGGCTGGCTGAGGAGCCCTCTGCACAACCAGCAGGGCTTTGCCTCTGCTCCCCCTCCCCTGGTGACCCCCAGAGGAGCCCACAGCCCCCACACTGCTGTGAGCCAGGGCAGGAGCTGGCTCTGGCCCCCCAGGAGCCTGCTGGAGTGAGGGTGAGGGGCTGGGGACTGTGCTGGGTGGTGTCCACCAAAGCCCTTCCCTGTCCCAGGGGTGCTGAGGAAACATGGAGATTTCCAGACCCGTGTAGCCAGGGAAGGGATTTTCTGTTATGGGGCTGGGATTTTTTGTTGGTATTTACTTTATTATCATTTTCTTTTGCATGAAGTGTTCTCCCAACTGTATGGGGATGGAGCTACTGTCATAATATTTGTTTCAGGGTATTTAAGAAGGGAAAGAAGTGAGTTGCAAAAATTTCTAGGGGCTTGTTTCCCACCCTATGCCAGTGTTGATGTTTTATTCCCACAGGAGCAGGCTTCTTTTGAAATAGAGATGAGCTCCCAGGAAGGTGTGTTTGCTTTGCATCTCCATCACTGTAACGTGGAATGGGGGGTGGGATTGGGGAGTCTGGGGGAAAGAAAGTGGAGCAGAAGTTTCTCATGCTCTCCCCTCTCTCACATGTCTCTCCTGTGGCTGCATCCCACAAGGTGGAGCTGGGAATGGATCCTTAAATTGGGGCAGTGGCCATTTCCCAGCCCAGGCTCCTGGGCAGTGCTGTGCTGGGGCTGGGCAGAGCTGTGTGTGCCACTCCTGGGTGAGTCAGCTCTCCTGGGGGAGCCCTGCTCAGCCCCAGACCATCCCCCAGCAGGGGGAGGGAGAACCTGAGTCAAGCTGCTGCACGTCCAGCAGGACTCCCTCTGCGTGGAGGCTGCAGCCTGGAGACAGCAGCTCCCACAGCTTCATGGAGCCATGGAGCCCCCCGCTGCCTGCCACTGCCCCCAGGACCTGCTCTGGCCTGGGTCAGGCAGCTCTAGAGCACAAGACCCAACTCTTAAAGCTATTTAAGACTCTTCTTGTCCCTTAGGCATTTTACATCCCCAAAGCATGACCCAGCATCACTGGAGAACTCCCCCTAGCCCTGCAGCAAAGCCCACTGACCCGAGGACAGGCTGGGCTGAGTGCAAGAAGGTCTGCAAGTCATGCAACAAGTGACAAACTGAAGGAATCTGGGGCTAATCTCCCAGTGCCCACCTGCAGGGAGCTCTCCTTGTCTCACACATCATGGCTCAGAGTCTGCTGGGGCCAGACTCACATTAAAAAATGCAGGGAAAGAAAAAAAAAGGTAATGAAACAACACTGTGAGAAAGCAGAAGCTCCAGGGTGCTGCTGATCCTCATGTCCCAGGTGATGGCCCAGCCTGGCTGTGACTGCCTGGCAGGTCACAGGGGTCTGCTGGGCCTGGCCCTGTCCCCCTGGCCTGGCCCTTTCCTCTGCCAGCAGCAGGGGCTGTTTTCCTTTGCACCCTCCCCACGGGGGCTGGTTGGAATTCTTTTCCTCACCAGCAGAAGCTGAGGAGTGGTTTCTGAGGAGATCTGTCCTGTGCCTTTTCTCCAGGCATCTCAGGGCGGGGTGATGGATGGTCTGGGAGGCACTTTCCATTGCAGTCTTCCCTCTTCTGAACTAATGAAACCCCATTTATCACCAGCCACTTCCACCAGCACCCTAAATCTGCACTCAGTGAGGACACAACCCTGCAGACAGCATACAGCAAAGCACTAATTCTGCCCTGCTCTGGTGGGTGTGTGAAAAGGGCTTTCAGAAGAGCAGCACTGACCCATCCCCACCCAGCCCTCCCCACTTCCCTGCTCCTGCTTCTTCTGCCCCAAAAGGGGCAAATCTTGTGTTCCAAAGGGCAGCTCTGGGTGGCTGCAGTTTTATGTTTGCTTCTGCCTTACAGTGACTGTGACTGTCAGCAACCAAATCACTTGGCTTCCGTGCTGGAGGAGAAGTGCTGCTGATTGCAGGTACCCCCAGACATCTAATTCTTTCAGCAAATTACGATCTTAATTATTCATAGAAAACCTAGACAGAACATGACTAAAGGGAACCCGGGGGAAATGGCTCACACAGGAGAGGAGGGTGAGCAAATAAAACATCTTGCAGCCTTCCCTTCCTCACACGAGGTCCTGATGAGCAGCAGCAAGGTGTGATGTTCCCCTCAGAGTCCAGAGCTGAGACAAAGCCTCTCTGAGCAGCTCAGCCAGAGGAAACAAAGCTTTGCTGTCACAGGACTTGCCTGTAGTAGAGCCTCAGAGAAAGGATGTGTCTGATGCCAATGTCACCCAGCAGATGCCACCAGAGGCCCCCTGGTGTGCCCGGCCCTCAGGTCCAGTGCAGAGCTCCAGCCAGGCTGGGTGACCAGCCCCAGCCCTGCTGCTGGCTGGCTCTGCAGCCTTCGACCCCTCCTCCTCCTCCTCCTCCTCCTCCCCACAGCAGGTAATTACCCCCCCTGAAGGACTGTTGGACTTGTTTTACTCACATCTCCACTGGAGAGCCAGGAGGGGCAGAGGTTAGCACAGGCCAGACTGCTTAATACCCTGAGTCTGCTGAGTGCTCTCAAACAAGAGGTAAAAGTCTCTTTCTCTTCCCAAAAAGCCCCAGCAGAGCCCCAGGCGATGCGTGTGGTGTTAGGCAGCCTCACATCAAAGTTACTTAACAGAGTGTCTTGGATATCTTTACTTTTGTGAGAACACACTGAAACAATTTCTTGATGGAGAGAAAACAACTGGGCACTTTGTTTCCAGCCTCTGAAGGATCAAACTTGGGGGGATTTGCAATTAACTAGCACCATTAATGAAAAATAGGTGACCTAACCCTTTGGAGCTCCTGCATCTGGGCTGCAGAGTTCAGCTGCTCCCTTGCTCAGAGGAGGGGTTATTTTTAGTGCAGAAATGGTCTGTTTACACTTGAGAGCACAGGCAGAGCACACTCTGAGTGTAACACCCCCCTGCACATGCTGCAAGCCAATTTCCGTGCACACCAGAGAAGGCAATTAAATGTGTGTTTTGGAAGATGGCCACGAGCCCATAATAAAGCCCCCAAAACCCAGAGAGGTTCACAGCTCCCTTTCCAGGAGTAGTTTGTAATTATTTTTCATTATTAGATGGTGGTGTGTAAAGGCAGTTTCTGCTCCAGGGGAAAAGAACGTGAGCTACAGCACTAATCATCTCTGCACAAGGTTCTACCTCCTCCACCAGCTCTCCCTCCACCCTACCACAAGAGCAGCAGCTGGAAGGATGCTGGAAACAAGACGCTGGTGGGGAGAGCAACCAACACCCCAGACAGGAGAGACGTGGCAGCTGCAGCAACAGGCAGTCCCTGGGGCAGCACTCACACACTCCCATCAGCGCTGAGCTGAGCCTGGGAAGTGAGAACCAAAGGGACCAAATATTCCCTGGCTGAGCTGCCACCACCAGCCACAGCTGTGGGGAGCTGCCAGGGGAGAGGGGCAGGAGGCTGGTGGCACCTCTGTCCCCATGGCATCCCCTCTGACCCACGGTGTGCAGGGGCTGCAGCATCACCTCTTCCAGGCCCTTTGTCCCCTCCACAGCTCGCTGGGACTTGCAGGAGCTGCCACAAAGGTGAATTGTCACCTGCTTGTCCCACACCTTGTCCCACAGCCAGCACACGGGTGGCACTGTGCTCAGAACAGGGCAGCCTCTCCCTCAGCACCAGCCCCTCAGCCTGTAGCTGGTTTTGTCCAAGGGCTGGTAGCAGAACAAGTGTGAGAGGGTGTTGTCTATGGTCACTGCCTCCTGTTTCCCCTGGCGCTGGGCTAACAGGGTTTCACATCCCTGCAGGCAACAGACAACAAACGTTTCACTCCGGCCTTCCTGGCTGGAGATATTAATGTCCAGACCTTGTTATGGGTAGAGGATAAACTGTGTCTGAGCCTAGAGCTGGGTGGTGTGAGTGTCACCTTCCCGTGGTCACAGCTTGTTCAGGCTTGGGGAATTCAAGAGTGACTCTGGGAAGCACTGAGCAGAGCTACAGGGATGGGCTGAGCCACGGCCACAGGCTGGTGCTGTGCTCGCAGCTCTTTGCAGGCTGGAGCAGAGTTTTCTGCTCCTTGACAACTGCTCTTCCTCCCAGAGGTGAGAGGAATCCAAAGTGAGTCGTGCAGGGATGGGCGCCCAGGAGACAGAGCTGCTGCAGGGGCTGAGAGGCAGGTGTGGACTGAACAGCCAGCAGGAGGTTTCCTCAGCACAGGAGAAAACAAATTCCAGGTATTCCTTTTCCTCTGTCCCGTTTTTGGAGTCCTGATGCTGTCAGGGAGGAATATGGGAGTTACAGCATCAAGTGTGTCATCCCCGGAGTGCAGACACGCCTGGGCAGCTGCAGCCAGGCCCTGGGTGTGCCACGGGCAAGGAGTTCAGGTCAGCAAAATCTGGCAGGGAAGAGCTCGGAGGTGCAGCAGGGCAGGGGAAGGTTCAACAGAGACTCTGCGAGGGGCTGGAGCCAGAGCTACGGCGGAGCAGGGCAGGGTGAGGGGTGAAGGGTACAGGGTGCAGGATGAAGGGTGGAGGGTGCAGGGTCAGTCCTGCCCTGCCCTGCAAGCAGAGGGACAACGCTGGGAGAGCGACTCGCCGCTCCCCGGCTGCCCAGCCAAGCCCCGTGCTGCAGCGGAGTGCGGGGCACAGCAAGTGCCATCTGCCGGCTGTGCCTGCGCGGGGCTGGGGCAGAGCCCGCTGCTGCTGGAAACGCTTCTTCGGGAGCTTCCTCAGGCTTTCCGACCGGCTGGTGCACCAGGCTGTAGCAGAGGACTTGCTGAAACCTGGGCAGAGGTGGGGAGATGCTCCAGGAGCACTCGGGTATTTCCCTGAAGACAAAACCCGGCCGGTTGTGGGACGTGAGGCCGCGCAGAAGAGTCTGGCAAGGGCAGAGCTGGAGCAGCTCCTGCTGGTGGAGCCCCTCCGAGCAGCAGGGCCGGGAGCTGGAGTCACACCCGGAGGATGAGGAGGGTGAGGAGGGCTGCAGGGCTGTCCCCAGCACAGCCCCCACGCCAGCGTGGTGCTCAGCAGCCACGCGGGGTCCGGATGAGGGAAGAGGCAACGATCTGAGATGCTGGATTGAGACGTTTCCATGGCAACCCGGCCAGGGAACCCCCTCCCCGAGCTGGGAGCTGGGGCTGG
>NW_008601238.1:0-6218 GCF_000691845.1 Merops nubicus | reverse complement strand
GGGGTGCGGGAGTGTCGGGGGCAGCCGTGCTTGGGCCACTTCTCACTCAGCACCTGCAGGGATGGTGGCGAGCAGCCTGCAGAGCCACACACAAGAGGGGTTTACAGCCCTGACGCCGTGAGGAGAAGGAATCCTTCCCTTCCAGGGGATCCCAGAGTTTGTGACAGTGCTCAGAAACCCCAGCGTGGAAGATCCTGCTGGAGGGGCAGTGCTGAACACCAGGAACACCACCCAGTGGCCTCGCCCTGGGCAAGATGGAAATTCCTAATCTGGGAGTTTAAAGCATCTTTCTACATCCCAGCTAGCACAGCAACCTCTTTTTCTACCCGGCCACTCCCAGAACTGATGATCTGAAGACATCTCGTCAGCACTCCAGAGAGCTCTTCTCTCCAGCACGTGTCCCACCCTCACCGAGAGAGCTGCTCCAGACAGACAAGGGGTGTATTAAAAGGAATTTTGAATAAAGCTTCAAGACAAGAGCCTTGATCAAACCCCACGTGTCACACGTGGAAGGAGACAAACAGCAAAACCCCCACCAGGCTGAGGCAGAGACTTCAGACAGCAGGTTAAGAGGAGAGGGAGGGCAACAAGTGCCACTCAGAGGGGGTACCAGCCCCCTCCCCAGGAAGGCAGGAGCAGCCTGTCCCACAGAGGGGTCCCCACAGAGCCCCAGTGACCAGGCTGGCTCCACAAGCAGCGTGCACAGGGCTGCAGGAGCCTTTGGCATTCCGAGAGCATCAGGCTGATACCAACCCCTTGGCTGGCACTGGTGCCAGTGAGCTGTGCCACGGGGCAGGGTGCTGGGTGCTCTGTCCTGGAGGGCACCCAAGAGCAGGAAGTGAGGAACGTGTTCAGGCATCTCTGCTCTGGGGAGCCCCCCCTGCAGTGCTGGGGCAGCTCTGGAGTCAGCACAGCAGAGCCAGGGACCTGCTGGAGTGGGGCCAGAGGAGCCCCAGCAATGCCCCGAGGGGGGAACCCCTCTGCTGGGAGCCCAGCAGGAGAGAGTTGGGCTGGGGCAGCTGAGAGGAGAAGGCTCCAGCTGGGGAGCCCTGCTGGGGGCTGCCAGGGGCCTGCCAGAAAGCTGGGGGGGACTTCTGAGCAGGGACAGTTGGGACAGGACAAGGGGGATGGTTTGAAACTAAAAGAGGGAGATTTAGACTAGAGAGAAGGGAGAAATTTGTGATGCTGAGGGTGCTGAGCCCCTGGCCCAGGCTGCCCAGGGAGGTGGTCGCTGCCCCATCCCTGGAACCATCCCAGGGGCGGTTGGACCAAGCTCTGAGCACCCTGCTCTAGCTGGGGCTGTCCCTGCGCCCTGCAGGGGGTTGGACAGGATGAGCTTTAAAGGTCCCTTCAACCCAGGTGGTGCCACACCCCCCTCACCTACCACCAGGGTGGACCCACACCTCCCAAGGCCACCTCCTCCCTGTGCTCCTGTACGGCCTGAGGGCACCAGGAGACCCTGACCTGCTGCAGGAGCTCCCCAGGGCAAACAGCAGCTTCCCTCTGCCAGACTCACCAGGGAGACCACACCAGAGGCAGCACAGGGACCACCCACTCCCAGGACAGAGCTGGGCACAGGCTGCAGGAAGGGCCTGAAGGATTTAACACCCACAAGAGGCTCCAGCTTCCAATTCATCTCTTGAAATAAAACTGATTTTATTGCCAAGCTGTTTGCCCACTCGAATAATGCTTCTCCTCCCAAAGATCCCACAACTCCCCCATGTGTTGGAGAAGGTCAAACACCCAGTTACTTGTTGCAGTATTTATTTGGGCACCCACCACAGAAACCATTTCCATAAGCCAGAGGACAGAAATAAAGATCTTCAGTCTCAAATCATGGAGATCTCTGAACACTGAGGAAGGCACCAAGGATCAAACCTGACACCAGAACAGAGCTGCCCACCCTGGCCTGAGCTGGGCTGGGGCTTTGTTTGCACAGGGTAACAAACCACAACTGCTTTGTCCTCCCCAGGCTCCTGTCCCAGGGATCCAAACCCACCCAGGGAGTCTCAGAAGCCTGCAGAGCAGACCCAAATATGAACCACTCTGGTTACCCCTGGGTGGTACAAGGCAATCCTGCTCCTGGGGCTCTCCTCTGCCAGAAACAGGTCCTTGAACTGACTGATCACCCAAGAGAAGTCCCCAGCAGTCCTGGTCTCCAAACTGAGAGCCCTGAGGATCTCAGCCAAGGCAGATGGACAATCACAGGCAAGAATTACCCCCAGAGGACCCCCAGGAGCAGCCCCACAATGCAGCCCCCCCACCTGCCCCAGGAATTTGCCTCCTCTGGGCCATGGCACAGATAGGGGCTGAGCTCATTTTGTCACAGTATTTTTAGACTCTGTCTCAGGGGAGAATCTGTTGATATAAACAAGTGTGAGTGGCAAGCACCAGCCCTTGAAAGGTAAAGAGCAGTGACTGAATGAAGGGGGAACAGACAGAGCAGCTTTATTTCCCTTCATGTCACCAGGAATTCGGGTCTGGCTCCTTTGTCAGAGGAAGGAAACATGCTCTTGAAAGACATTCTTCCAGGGGGCTGATCCAGCCTGCCAGGAGCAGCCCAGGCCAGCAGCACTGTGCAGGAAGGGCAGATAAAGGACGTGGTTTGTCAGAAGGTCCCCACACCCACCTTCCCCTGCTCTCCAGCCCCCATCTCAGGACAGAAGTGCCCACAGGAAAGATCCCAGTGCTCCCAAGGCAGCAGCAAGGTCAGGGCAGCCCAAGCAGCTCAGGCCACGGCCGTTGTCTCCTCCCCTGCCTGCAGCTTCTTCCTCTGCTCCATCTTCTTCTGCAGTTTCCTCTTCAGCTGCAGTTGCTTTTTCTTCTGTAGTGTCTCCTGGATCTTCTCACGGCACCTCTTGTTTTTCCTCTTGATCTTGGCCAGCTCAGCCTTCCTTTTAGCCTCCAGGTCTGGATCCTGCAAGGGCAAACGCCAGGACACCAGTGCCACTGCTCTGCCCTCCCAGGCTGCCCAGGCTGCTCCCCAGCCCGTGGCTGAGCAGGCTGCAGAAATCACCCAGTGCTCCAGCTCACTGCTTAACATCAGCCAGGCTTTGAGAGAAAACCTCAGCACCCAAAGGGCAGTGAGGCAGCCACAGCACAGCAGTGGGGAGCTGTCACCTTCCCCATGGATGGCATGATGCCAGCTCCTGGTTCATTTAGGGAGGAGCAACTCTCACCTTCCCTTCAAGGATCATTTGTTTCCTCTTATTTATTTCTTTCTTCTCATCAAAATCTGTTCCCTCCAGCTCCTGTCAAAGCAAAAGGGGCAGTTGGTGATCAAGCCTGAGATGGAGAGCAGCAGAACCTCACCCATCTGGCAGCCTGCAGCCCTTCCCCACAAAGTACCAGCCTCAACACTCAGCAGCATAAAACTGCTCCAAAACCATCCAACAGCAGAGCACAGCCAGGGAAGAAAACAGAAAAAACCCTCCCCACACACAGATCCAAGTACTTCCACTAGAAAAGGAACAAAAGTTCTGGTTTATGTGCTCTGCATATCCACAGCCAGAGGGGAGACTGGAGCCAATCCCCTGGTTACACCCAGATCTCCCATCCCCTGAAGGTCAGCTTTGCACACTCACTATTTCACACTCCCTCCTGGTGACGTTGACGTGGGTGAGGATGTTGAAGACAGACTGCTCCTCCACAGAGAACTCCTGCAGCTTCAGCTCTGAACCAGGGCGAGACGTTCACACACCACAGTTGGTGACAGAATCCAGGGGCAGATTCTCAGCCAGTCAAACATCCCAGTATGGTCCCACTGATAACCAGTGGAACTGTTGTATGCCATGACTAACACTGAGTTCTTCAGCCTCTAACAAGGTATGAAATCCTTCCCCTCACCTACAGCTCTCCACAGGATAAGACATTGCATTCATTACATCTAGTCCCTAAAAAAACCTGAAGTCAGAACCTAAGCAAAGCAACTGGTTCTTTTGGTCCCCAGCAGCACACAGGGTAGCAGGGAAGGAAGGAAGAATCTGGCTGCTTTAATAAAAAGGTTACAAATAAAGTTCAACACATTTTCTCCTCCACTAGAAGCAGCAGGAAGACAAACTGCCACACTCCAGAGCAGAACCAAAAGCTGATGGAGATCCAAGTGCTCCTGCTCTTTCCCAAGCCTTACCCACAGAGGGAAGAGAAATCATTTTAAAGCTCCTGTTTTGGGTTGTGCAGCAGAGCTGCAGGTCCCACAGGCACAAAGGGACAAACCCAAGCCCACGTTTTACCCACTGGTGACCCTCTACTCACTGATCTCCTCCTCGATGGCATGGACGAGGTGGATGTCATACTGTGTCACCAGGGTAATGGCCAGTCCCTTCCGGCCTGCAGGGTGAGAACAGAGTGCTGCAGAAACCCTGACAAGCAGAGGGAGGAGCAGCCCAACCCACCCCAAATTCCACCTGCCCCAGGGCTCAGCCCAGCACGGCCCCGAGGGGTCTGTATCTGCTCTGGAAACTCAGCTGGTGGCTGGTGCAGCTCAGGGCTGAGCAGGGTGAGCCTCGGGCAGGCTGCTGAGCTGCAGATCCCAGCAGATCTGGCAGGGGTGGGGAGTCTGCCCTGCAGCTGCTGTGGAGGCTGCTGGGGCCCCCCCAGGCTCAGCCCCCCCCAGGGGCTTCCCCGCTCACCCGCCCGCGCCGTCCGCCCAACCCGGTGGATGTAGATCTTGGGCAGCCCAGGAGTGTTGTAGTTGATGACAACTTGCACTGCAGGAATGTCCAGACCTCTGGAAGGCAGGGGGAGAGAAGAGAAGTTGAGAAATGCTGCTTTCACACCTGCAGGTGAAGCTCCTGTCCGTGGCTTTCTCCAGGAGCCCCACATTCCCATGGACACAGTCTGCGTTGGCTCAGGCTGACTCTAGGACCAACCTTCTCCTCACTAAACTCTCACAAAATGCTCCATCACCTTGTAGCTGCTGTTCCATCCTAGACCCAGAGCCCACACAAAGCCTCCCAGAAGCCATCCTCCTGCTAGAACACAGGCCCCTGCTGCAGCAAAGGGTCAGAGCTACGTCACACACCAGTGGGCCCCAAAACACAGCTCACAGATGTTCCACAGCAGGCAGGACCAACCCTGTCCTACCCTTAGGGGGAACAGCCAGCTGAGGATGAGCCAGCATGTGCCCAGGTGGCCAAAAAGGCCACCAGCATCCTGGCTTGGATCAGCACTGGTGTGGCCAGCAGGGCCAGGGCAGAGATCTGGACTCCCCCAGACTGGGCACTGGGGAGGTCACACCTCGAATCCTGGGGTCAGTTTTGGGCCCCTCACTCCAAGGACCTTGAGGGGCTGGAGCGTGGCCAGAGAAGGGCAACGGAGCTGGGGAAGGGTCTAGAGCCCAAGTGGGGGGAGGAGCAGCTGAGGGAGCGGGGGGTGCTGAGCCTGGAGCAAAGGAGGCTCAGGGGAGACCTTCTGGCTCTGCCCAGCTCCTGACAGGAGCCTGGAGCCAGGGGGGGGGTCGGGCTCTGCTCCCACGGGACAAGGGACAGGACAAGAGGAAACAGCCTCAAGTTGCCCCAGGGGAGGTTGAGGTTGTCTCTGGGGAACAATTTCTGGCCCTGGAGGGTTGCCCAGGGCTTTGCCAGGCCGCCCAGGGCAGTGGTGGAGTCCCCACCCCTGGAGGGGTTTCCAAGCTGTGGAGATGTGGGGTGAGGGACACGGGGCAGTGGGGACCTGGCAGGGCTGGGGGATGGTTGGACTCGATGATCTGAAAGGTCTCTACCAAACCAACTGCTTCTATGCCTTTAAATCTCTCCTCCTGCTACACCCAGCCTAATCCCCTCAGGGGGCTGGTGCTTAAAGAGCCAGTCTCAGACCTTTGGGAGGAGACCAGGTTCTTCCCTTACCTGGCAGCAACATCAGTGGCAATGAGAATCTTACAGATGCTGGATTTGAACTTGGCTAAAGCTGCAAATCGCTGTCGCTGGGAGAGGAGAGAATTCTGTGTGAGGGGAGCTGGGAGCTGGGGAGCTGCAGGCCCTGGGCAGGTCCCTGGCATGCAGCTGGAGGTGCCCATCTCCCACCTCACTCCCCCCCTCACCTGCTTCATCATGGAGTGCAGAGCGATGGAAGGGAAGCTGTATTTCCTCAGCATCATGTTCAGGACCTGGCAGTCCCTTGAAGTTAAAAATATAAATGATTTATTGCAAGGAAAGGTGAAGCTGATGGATCAGGCCAGAGCTGGGGACCCTTGAGAAGCACAAGGGCAGGGGCAGGGA
>NW_008601237.1:0-25719 GCF_000691845.1 Merops nubicus | reverse complement strand
CCTTCCCTTTCACGTAACAATACTTCAGAGTCCTGTTACTAGCCTGTTCCACCTTGGAGACCATGCAGCTTTTTAAAGCGTTGGCTTTTCAACCACTGCCCACCCTGCAATTTAATTGTATTCAACATGTGCCTTCACCTTATGTCTGCTACTCCTGAAGTATGTTCTCTACATCCCTCTTCATTCATTTCAATGCCTACTAAGCCCTTTTGTCACGTCTTCTCTGGTAAAATAGTACAATATGTCCATTGGTTTCAGAAACTTATTTCAGTTTATTTGTTCCTCCTTAGCCGTTTAGAGATTTGCACTGCAGCAATTCCATGATGTTTTCATGTCTCAAATCCAGTATCTGCAGACACTGAATTGATGTTGTTTTCTGATGGGAATTTGCTCCCCACCTTTTAACAGAGTCAGAGTTGAAGATTTGGACCAGAACTGTCAAGCAGGTTAAAATGTCACTGGTGAACTGGGCTGTACAGTCTTGAATTATCTAGGGCAAAATATGAGTTTGTGTTTCATTATCACCAAGAATAAACTCTTCCCTGTCTCACAGAGAAAAGAAGAAATTACAGCAATTCTCCTAGCTGATTAGCTGCAGTGGACAGATAATTTAATAAGAAAAGTTGAGGTCATTGCACTGAAACCAGGACATTTAGGAGTGTGGTTAGAAGTCTTGGCTTGTCATTTCAATTCAGAGCACTGTCTGTCATCTCCAATATATGTAGCTTGATCACAGTTTTCAGGAGGGGGCAAAAGCTCTGTCAGTGTGACTTGAAGGAAACGAGCATGGGGAGAGGAAAGGAAGGCCTGAACTCTAAACAACTCCTAGGAGGTTTCTCTATTTTTACCTCTGGCAATATAGTGCTAGTTGAAAGTAAACTGAAATAGCTGGCAGGTTTTGGCTGGGTCCAGGCTCTCAGCCACTGCACAGAGCACTTTGCTTTTGTCACTGGGCTCTTTCCAGGACACATCAAAGTCGTGTCTTTACTGGGCTCTCCAACAGCTCTTCTGCTGGAGGAGGCAAAGACATGACATTTCTTACAGATATTTCTGTTTGTCCCATTAGGGAAAAATCCACCTCTGGACAAATATATTTTCAGGCTGATGCTGTGGTAATGATTAAGGAAGTTAATGGAATTGGCATATTTATACTTCACGTGGGACCTCTGAATATTTTAGTATTCTTCCACTGAAGAAGCAAAAACCAGCCAGTCACCTCAACCTACAAGCTGGAAAAATAATGCTCAATTTCTTCATAGATAATGTGATCTGAGGCCAAGGTCTCAGCATGCTTGTCCTTAAACAGTATCCCAATCCCATGGGAAGCAGCAAATGCTTTAAGAATAAGGACTGCCCACTGATGGTTTTGCCATGTATAGACATCTCTTCTATGTACACACACACACACACGTATATACATAAAGATATATTTGTATATACATACATAATTTCTGTATAATCAAGTGTATCTGCCCATTCTTATAGCTCCATACCTGGCTAACACTCTTAAAGGCAGCTCAGCCCATCCGGCTCACTGTCATCTCCCACCCCAAAAACAGGTCTTGGTAAGGAGTAGGATAATGTGGAGAGCCATGAAGAAGACCTTTGGCTTCAGGAATCTAGCTTCGTTGCCTGAACCTGTCACTTGCCTCTGCAGCTGTGGGACAGACATTGTCTCCTGCCTCAGCTGTACTTTCCCCAAACACTGTCCTGCTGCAGGGCTGGGGGAAGAGAGGGAGAGGAGATTGTTGGAATCATTGTCTGGGTAAAGCAGAGTGACTTTGCAAAGAAGCCTGGAGCACTGATGTGCCACAAGCCAAGCAATGTTGGTCTCTGTGGGCAGCCACAGCAACGCTGGGGTGGTTACTGCTGGAACTCTGGCCGTGGTTTCTGGTCTAAGACAAAAGTTTCCAGTGGCTCACTTCCACAGTGGTCACGAGCTTGTGATGTTCCCCTTGAGGGCTGGAGCCCTGCACTTATGCTTTCCTGCTGCCACCAGGTCACAAGACTGATGTCTGGGGGTAGGTGCTTGTCTGTCAGGACATCCCCCAGGCAGTGCAGTGCTGCTCAGTGAGAGGTGGGCTGTGGAGTGGAGGAATTCATTGCTGACCCTTGCAGGAAACTAACTTCTTTTCCAGGCTCCTGGGACAGCATTGACTCCCTAATTACAGAGACCTCTATAATCAGTGGGGATTGCCTCAGCCAACCCCTTTGCCCCTCTAGCCACAAGAATCTGAGCCACCAGCCAACTTGCTCTTCAGTAGCAATTACACATCCTCTACCAAACCCCCAAGCACTCAGACCCTGAGTCAAGTTTTTTTGGGGGGGATTTGCTCAAGAGAGGGAGGAGACTGGTTACTGCCATGGAAACTGCTATTTCCCTTTATAAGCTGCCTACACTTAAGTGCAGGCTACAGGGCTGTGTTGCTCCTGAGCAGCCTGGAGGAGATTATATTGCTGGCTGGGGTGGTTGTAGTGGTGCTTCCAGATGTGCAGCACAGGAGATAGGGCAGCTGTTTTACCCTGGTGGGAAAGCTCCACTCCCTTTTGCCCACACCAGGACACCTGTACCAGGGCAGAGCCACCCACAATGAGAACACAGGACAGGGTTGCCACGAGGAGATTGCTGGTGGGGTTTCTCCTGCCCATGGTGGTGGAGATTATTCTGCCTGCACAGGAGGGTGGCTGGACAGCCCATGGAGAGGTCCTGCAGTCATACCTTGTCTACTCCCCTCAAGAGATGAAAACTTGAGAGGCAAAACAAAAGCTGGATCTTCCCACAAAAAATGTTTTAGGACATTGTCAGGAGGTGGTACAGCTAAAGATGCACCTAGTGCTGCCAATGAAGCTAATCAGTCTGTCTTGACCTAGGCCAAAGAAACTGGGAAATTCTTGTTGCTTTACAAAATTTAAGACGATCTTTTACCTTGTACCAAAATTTGTCTTAGTAATGTGTTGAATGAATTGCCATATCCAAAATCCCCTTCAGAAATTGAAGGCAGTCTTCTAGGCTGCTGGAAGGTGAAGCTGGAGGAGACACTAGGACCTGAACCCCAGAGCAATGCCTGCCAGCATCAAAGAATTTTAGGCATCACTGCTTATATAAAGCAGTTAGTTTAGGGAATACCATTTCCTCATGGTAACAGCCAGTGCTCACATCCTCAGTACATGGTAGCAAAGGCTTGTTTAAGAGGGCCTACATAGGAAGCAAGACTAGGGTCAGAAGGATGGAAAGACAGCATCTACAGATATCAAGCAGGCAGCCTGGAGGGACGCTGGCCATTAGAAAAGCTGTTTTCCAGACAGAGCAGTCTGGAAAAAGCCAAGAAGCAAGAAATGAGTGTGTATACTGAACTGACCATAATCCACTAGTTCCAGCTTCTTTCCAAACGTCTGAAAGAAAAGACTGGATTCTCCTGTGTCTGGAGACCTACAAACCAAGAGGTGGAAACTTCTCCTCAGTAATTTTGGTGATTGCAAAGATGACACAAGTTACCCAGAAAGTCTTTGTAGTAACCTTAGTGTGAAGCTTGGTAGATCTAAACCAATGCCCTGAATAACACCCCATGTCTTCCAGGCAGCAAGTCCAGGTCAGCAGGACAGGATGCTTTTGGGGGTCTCACACCCACATCCTGCACCTTTCTTTTATAGCGACTTTTTTTCCTGAAGCTTGACAGTGTTTTGGGGAACATACAGAGGCCAATAACCAAAACACACCAGTCTCAAACTAGTCCTTGAAGGCTAGTACAGTGTGGACAGGTCATTCATCTTGGTGTTCCTGAACCTCCCAATGCAGCAACCTGTGATCTAGCCAGCCATGAAATACTCCCACCTAGCCCAGATTTACTTGAATCCAGTCCAGACAAGGTAATGGGATTTCCAGTTTCAGTGGCTTAAACTTTGTCTTGGCCTGTCTTTTTTCTTTTAACTTCCTTTGGGCACTACATCGGTGACTACAGTCCAACTTACATCCTTCAGGGGTATGTCTTGGTGGGATTTTTTTGTCTTTTTTTTCTTGTGCAGCTTGTTTATTTAGCTTGCTTAACAAAAACTTGTCCCAGGCAGACAGGCACCTTCGTGTGGGGATTGGGACACATACGTCTGCTGAGCAGCAAGAAATGGTGCTGTGTATTTGTGTGAGAGTTCTCTCTCTCACTGGTACAAAAGGCAAATATCCATCTAGTGTGAGATTGCTGTCTTTCACCTGTAAGGGGGAAACAGCTCTGTTGGTGGGGTTAAGTGCTAGACTCTGAGGTGCAGAAATGATGCAGGGAAAATACTGATGTAAGAAACTCAAAAACTACTACCAAGATCCTCTTTATTTTGTTCAGTAGGCCAGTTTTATCTTTACCTTTGGCACATCTGAGAAGAGATTGTCTTGCATGTCGTTGTCTCATCCCAGGTGCCCATAAAGTGGCAGACACCATACAAAGGTTTATCACTGAATTAGGGATGAGAAACTTGTCTTACCCAAGACAAGCAGCCTTTGGAAAAACAGCGCTTCCCATGGATGCAGGGACCAGGACAGACTATGTCCTTTCTTGTCACCTCTGTATGAAGATAGACATTGAGAGGGATGTACTCATGTCCTGCCTCTCCCCCTGCACATGAGCTGTTGATTGTATGGGCCATGGCTGTGCTTTTTGTTCTTCATAAGGCTATGCCAAGGCTTTTTGTTTAAACAGCCAGATGAAGGGAAAAAAATGTTCAGCTTTGGACTGAAGTAGTGCTAAAAGAAGTTTTATTTCTCACCCACTGGAGCAGAATCAAACTAAGTCCACTTAATTTGGCATGAAACGTCCCTTCTGACTCCAGATAAAATGTATCATTTCAGGCACTTACAAGAAAAGAAAGGAAATTCATAGCTACAGACAAAACACCTGAATGGAAGGCAATGGACCCCTACATTTTTTTTTTTGGACTTGCAGGATGAGAGATCCATATTTGTAAGATCCATTTGTAAGCTCTCAAGTCATCCACCTGCACTACCCAGGTGGGAGGCATTTTGCACCTGTGAAGTGCTGTGACACTCTCTTCCAACACTGCTCACTTTATATAAATGACTTTCTTAAACCCCATCAGCTTCAGCTGCATTCCAAAATATCACAGGAAGAAGAATTTGGCTTTGGATATCTCAGACTGATGATCTTACAGTATGTTTAAATATTACTCATAGCTGTAGGTGAATGGAAAGATTTCTCAAAGAAATCATTACTGTATCAGATTTTCCTAGTATTCAAAACCAGGGAACAGTATCATCATTTTGAAGAAAGTCCATTACCTTTTGAAACCCATTAGAAGGGGAAGCAATAATAAAGGAAAACTAAGAACTAAAGCTGGATTCTTCCCCTGAAAGAGCAGCTGATGTGTATAGATGGACAGAAGTGCATACCTGCATCTCTTAGGTGGGATCATCTTTATAGATGAATATAGGCAGAATGGAAGGAAGGAAGGAAGGGAGGGAGGGAGGGAGGCAAGCTATTTTCTTGTAGACCAGCTATATAAATAAGTGACAGGACTACAATCTTCTGAGTGTGTTGCATGCCACTGTCTCCTGAGTGTGATGTGCAGCTTACATACAACACACTGCCCAAACTCTGGCTCTGTTGCAGTCATTCAGGCAAGGGCTGGGACTGGGAGCTGTACATGGATCTGAGCTACCTCTGGGGCTGGTGTCTAGGTTGTTGTGCACTTTTTTTAAAATATGCATCACTAGCCAGAAAAGATCATGCATGGTAGTGAGGAGGGGACCAAGAAGCTCAGGAAAATGTTCTGATCCAGCACAGCCAGTCTTATGTTTAACTCTGACGTGGTTTAATTAAAATTACATTGTCTTTAATCAAGCAAATCCAACAACTCTTACAGTAAACTTTTGTCATACAGATACTGTTTCCTTTTATTCCATATGTGCCTATTTGTTTTTCTCTTCTGCTTTCATCACGAACATGAAGGGGAATAGAGAATCGTTTTGTTATGTGTCTGGATAACATCTTACTAAGCTGAGCATTGGTCCGTGTCTAGAATTTCTAGGCACTTCCTTGAAATAAATAAATACTAATAATGGATAAGTAAGAAACAATAGAGCTTCAGTCCTCACATCCTATGAGAATTAGCCAGATGCACTGTTTAAGAGATATCAACAAGAACATCCTAAATAGTTACAGATTCTGTGATTCAGATCTTAAATACCATATGCTTATTAAGAACATGGCACTGGATATCCACTGACACTAGATGAGATGATAAGAGGTGAGGTGTAAGGGGAAGAGGGTGCTGTAACAAAACCCAAGTAGAGGGCTGAACAGCATCAGCACCTGCCTCCGCACCGACTCACCCACCCAGCATGGGTGTCTTGCATACAAGGCATGCTCAATGCATCCCTTACATTAGTGCTGCCTTTTCTTCAGCATGACCTGGTGGTGGCTCTAGGACACAAAGACGGGCATCTCCTGCTCCACATCCATGCAAGACAGCACCTTTGTATTGTGTTCCCTGAGCTCTGAAGAGATTCATCACCTGTCCGTGGTGGCACAGTGTTGCAGCTCTTCCTCCACAGAATAGCCTCCTTTAAAAATACTTTATGCATGCCAGTAGCCATGGTCACAACCGTTCCAGATTTTTCTTGCACACTGCGGGTTACAGGTGACTAAATCAGTGGGCTGAATTACATCATGCAAGCTGTGAGCCACGTACAGCAAATCCCGCCTGTCAGCAGAAAGGCTTAGGGGTCTCTGAGGACACTGAGGAGCAGGGACCTATCAAGGACTGTGTGCTGGCAAGATACCTCAGGCATAGGGATGCTGGTGGACCGTAGACTGCCCAGTTTTGGTCCTCAGTGTTTTTCCTGTAATAGGGAGATGGAGTTTGCCTTGTCATGCAAAACAGGTAACATGGTAACATCCATCCTTCGTAGTTCCATCCTTGCTGCAGGGGAAGAAAGGTTGACACACATTTCCCATTGAAGATTCAGTTGTCCATCTTAAGTTATTTTTTAAAGAGAAGCCTGATTTTAGTGTTCAGGAGGCAGAACTGTCATGAGATCATATAGGGAACTGAATGATCTTTTCCTTCATTGTATTGAACAATTTTCTGCACAGCTTTTCAGAAAAAAAGACCCTCAATGCCTTTCCTGCAAAGTCTGGACAAACACTACAGATTTTCATGCTGATTTTAAATATACTGTAAGTAAAAGGTATCTGTTCTGAAGGGAAGCAAAGACCACTGAGCAGACCTGAAGCGAGGAAGGGAAGTGATTTTTGTTAATACCCTTTACATACTAATTTCAGTTCATACCAATGTACAGATCTCTTGGCTCAAAGGAAAGAATGCTCACATATGGGAGGGTTCAACTCAGGATGGATGTGAATAACCCAGCAAAAGCCAAGTGATACACTTGCTCTTTCCAATGTTTGTCTCACCCACGCTCCTATCACTCTGCTGATTTTGCAGGAGATGGAAAGCAGGTTATGTACCGTGCCTGGCAAGAGTGACAGGCAAAGATGAGGCTACCAAATGAGTCAGAAAATGCTTACAGGAGTTAACTCTGGCAGCCAGTCCTGCTGCAAAGTCACTTTTCTTTTATGTAACTGTCGTTTATGTTGTTGGTAACCGTGTAAACCATAACATGGGCAGAAGTATAAGCAGTTCTTCAACAACTTCTTAAACATACAAATGCACCTTCAGCTCACGTGCTTTGTATGGCACCTTTCTCCATGGCTGAGTTTGCATATGTTGTGAATAAGGACAATAAAACGGAATTTCTTCTTTAGTTGGCGAGTGCAGGTGTGGAAGTGATGGAGTGAGCCCAGTCCCACAGGACCAGCAGCAGGGATCAGGCTTCTGTCTGGAAAGGGCTGCGGAACACTTTTTCCTCCAGCCCCCCACCTGACATAAATAAACCTCACACCAGCCCCACACCCACCGCTGCCTGAAGTGCTGGGGTTAAACCCCCAGCCCTGGGTCCTTCCATCTACCATGGCATGGTTCTGGAGTCAGCTTGCTCCCTTCTGCACACCCTATGCTGTGAGTGGATGACTTATTCCTCCTTCTAGTGGTCTGGCATGTTGGATGGTTGGTGTATGATTTAAGATCGTAGGGAGGACTTTGGCTGTTGGTTTGCCTGTTGATGACAATATCCTTCTTAGTGGGGTGTGTGGTCATGAGAAGACTGCCTCCTGGGCTTCCCACTAACTCTTAGCAAACTCTTAGTAAATGCACAAAAGTCACAACTACAAGGTACCACAGGAGTGGAGGTGGGGTTGGGGGCACTGACAATAAGTCCTCACAGTGGAGTTTCTCCAGTTACAAGTCTCACCTTGCACTATGTGATTTTTCCTTTGGACGCTCTTGTTGCTGGCTCAGAAATGACTGTGTCTCAGGAGGTGTTTAAGACATGGTTTCTTCTAGTGTTGATATGAACAAACATTTCCTTCAAGCCATCCTTATGAATGTTACAGCCTGAGTCCTGCCAGGGCCAAAACTGTGACCTACTAGTAACTCCCGTCCTCTTCAGTTAAATGTCAGCTTCATTTTCTGATTTTTAGTATGTATAGGTGCACTTCTGACATCACACAAAAAGCCATGCTTCCTTCCCTGGGAATTCATTATCTTTTCAGCTCACAAAAAACCCATGAAGTTTCTTGGCTCTTTGTTCTTGGCTGAGCACTTTGGCCATATTTAAATGTACAGTGATGTCAGGACCCTAGGAGATATTTACATGGAATGATGTTTTATGATTTAACTGGTGAACTCATCTTTACAATGATCCTTCCAAGACTTCTATTGACAGCTTTCTGCCCAAGTAGAGAAATAGCAATTATATGAAGTACACATTGTCAGTAGTGGGAGAATGTAATGTAAGAGCTTCTTGAGCACCTACAAGGCTGGAGAAAAACTTAATGATTCACTTCATTTAATACTCTTATGAGCTCCACCACACACAGAAATCTAGCTGTAGTTATTAACTCCAGACTTGTCTCTCACATCCCATTGATGTCCTTTTAAAGCCCTTTCAACATCATTTCTTTCCAATACAGGATTATGAAGTATGTGATTCCTCTGTGCTTTTTCATGTAAAAAATGTTGCAGCAAGACATGGCCAGTCCTTCCTGATGGAAACAGAACTGTGCCTCTGACTGTACCCCAGGCTCCCTTTCTACTACATTTTCCTCTGGGGGAGGCAAAGATGCTGCTGGCGGAGAGGCAGTTTTCTGTGAAGAGGATATTGGGCATGAGGTTAAGTGATGTGCTTGATTGGTTTCCTTCAGAGACACTTGTTCTGTACTTGGCAGAAGGCTGTAGACAGTAAAGATGGAGTTGGACATGGTTCTCTGAGAGCAATTTCAAGTCTGAAAGTGCCCCTTGTTTTTTTTTTTTTTTTTTCTGCACAAAGGTGTTTAGGGAATGCTGGGGACTGTATGTCCAGGCTGTGCCTCAGACAAATGCCCGCCTCTCTCTGGGATGGTGCCTTTAGCAAGGCAGGAGCTTTGTGCTAGGACTGTTTTCACAGATTGTCACATTTGCTTTGGAGGGTTTGTAGAGAGAAATAAGGTCTCCCCTGAGCCTCCTTTTCTTCAGACTAAACAGTTCCAGTTCTCTTAGCTGCTCCTCATAAGATTTGTGCTCTAGACCCTACACCAGCTTTGTTGCCCTTCAAGGGACCTGCTCCAGCATCTCAATGATGTCTTTCTTGTATTGAGGTGCCTAAAACTGAACACAGTACTCAAGCTGCAGCATCACCAGTGCTGAGTACAGGGGCATGACCCCTTCCCTAATTCTGCTGGCCACATTATTTGATACAAACCAGGATGCCATTTGTTTTCTTGGCCACCTGCACACACTGCTGGCTCATATTTAGCTGGTTCTCAATCAAAACCTCCAGGTCCTTTTCTGCTGGGCAGCTTTCAAGCCACTCCTCCGCAGGCCTGTAGCATTGCATGGGGTTTTTGTGGCCTAAGTGCAGGGCATGACACTTGGCCTTGTTAAACCTAATTCAATTGGGCCATCAGTCTGGTCTGTCCAGGTCCCTCTGTAGAGCCTTTCTACCCCCAAGCCAATCAATGCTTCCACACAAGTTGGTGTTGTCTCGAAAATTACTGAAGGTGCACTCTATGTCCTCATCAAGATCATTGACAAAGATGTTAAACAGAAGTGGCCCAAATACTGAGCCCTGGGGAACACCACTTGTGGCTGGCTGCTGACTGGATTTAGCTCCATTCATGGCCACTCTTTGGGCCTGGTCGTGTAGCCAGTGTTTTACCCAGCAGAGCATATACCTATCTAAACTGGGAGCAGCCAGTTTGGTGTATGGTTTTTTTTCTTTTTTTTTTTTTTTCCTGAGAATGCTGTGAGAAACAATGTTAAAGGCTTTATTGAAGTCCTATGAGATTTAAATACTTTGATAAAAAGATACTTTCCTGTGGACATATCTTATCTTTGTCCTGCTATGTGTGTCCTGAATAATTTTATTTCCATTTCCTCTATAGTGCTTCATTTACATAAAACCAGCCCTAAACTTCAAGGTGGCACATCCACGTCATCATGGATACTTGCTTGTCTGATGGTTTCAGCAAGGCTAAAGGCTCAAGTCTTTAGTCATCATACTCATATGAAGGAAAGAGGATGCTCCACAGCACTGGTTTCTCCAAACTTGCAAGTGCTGTCCCTTCAGGTCAAAGTTATTTCTCTTGTAGCATATGTAATGGAGTTGCACCGAAGGTGCATCCTAATCCCCATGTTAAGTCTTACAAGATTTATTGCTTTGGATCAAGTTTGATAACCCTTGTGGCAAACCCACAGGTTATTTAATAAGTAATAGCAAGTGGGCTTTTATTCCTTCTCTAGCAAATTTTGATCCACTGCACTGTAGAGTTGGCTAAGCATATGGAAAGTAGGAGATTTATGGATGATAAAAAGGATGATATCATGTGTCTGGCCAGCTCTCCATGTTGCTGCTGCCTGCAAAGAAGTGTGCTTTAGGCATAACAGTGCTTCTGCCCATTTCAGTACCCTTGTCTGCATGCAGGGAGGGGCTGGATCACGACTAAGTCCAAGCCCTGGGACACCTTGTTCACCAGGCACACAGCTCTTCCCTCTATGCTGGCAGGGCCAGACACAGGAGAGGCCAGGGTGCCCACTCCTCTGGCTGTAGGGTGATAGAGCACAGTGTTTGGGAAGGGCATCAGGTGTTAAGGGCTAACTCAGTTAGCTGTCACATAGCACTTGACAAGTTCATGTAAACCTTCCTACAGCTGGACTTTGCCTCCCAGCTTTGCTGACACGGTCAGTGAGTTAAGGGTATTTGTGGACATTGTGGGTAGCACTAGTTTGGCAAGAGGGTCTTTTAAGGACTGTGTGTTTGCCTTTGTCCAGCTGAGGGGCCCAAGATGACCCAGGGGCAAGGAAGGAGGGAGGGAGAAGACCTTTCAATTGCTCTTGTACCATGCAGAATTGCTCCCACTGATCTTTGCATGCAGAATCCCTGCAGCAAGGCAAATGAAGCTTCTGTTCCCAAGGGAGCCATCACCATAGTGGCACACATTGTGCAGGAAACAAGACACTGACTTGCACTGTCATCTTACATTTAGCAGTGTCTTGCTGCAAAATCTCACCAACACTTGCTGTAGCCACTGATATGTGGGTAGTAGGCTTTTACAAATGACCGTAGAGGTTTAGAAGCACAAGACAAACAAAAAGTCACTTCAGAATCCCAGTGCTTGACCTTAATCCTACTGATATGTAGGACAGGGGAAGCTGAGACACGTTTTTGATCTAAATAACACTGTGCCAGGTTTATGATATGGGGCACTTGCTGCTTGTGGTCACAGGAAACTCTGTTGGTATTGTCAGAAGATGTCAAAATTGTCAGTATGGTCAGAAACACCATGTCTGCTCACAGAGGGGTTTTCTGGTGTAAGGAGGAGTGTGACACCTTGTGAAACCTCGAAGCCAAAAGTAGCTGGTGGTCACTAAGGGTCAAGATATTCAGGTTCCAGAAAAAAAATTTGACACTTACCCCCACGAATCCTCCTTTCTAAATGAATGACTAATGTCATTCATTATATATAGACTTCTCCAAGTGTCACAAACTTTGTGAAATTATGATACTGTTACCTGATGCTCCTATTGTCTAGTCTAACATGTCCCCTCTACCAGTATTTTTTTTCTACCATGATGACTGCTTTAAAGTATTTGTGGTAGAAAAAAAAATAGAGGTCTCATGGGAAACACATTTAGAGGCTTGGATTTCACATCTATCAAACTCAGACAGTGAAATCCGTAGAATGCAGGGTTCTCCAGGACAGATTGTGGCCTGAGCTATGGAAAATTGGTTTTCTTTCAGCTCTCACAAGGTCTGGAGCAACCTCTGGAAATCTGTAGGCTGCTCAGTGGGTGAACAGCTCACTGCAGAAAGTCACAAGAAGGCTTGCAGTAGAAATTCCAAGCATTTCTGAAAGAACTGAATAAAAAGCATATGTCTAAGCTAGTGCATAATCTCTTTTGATCTGAGTTCAGATATGAGGTTTTATAGCAGTTTATGTCAATCAGGATATGAAACTAGCATAAAATGTGACAGTGGATAGTATGAAATCTATCACATCAAAGTCAATGGTATGTAATGGCTTAACTCCACAGGACTACATCAAGGGGTCCTCAAATATTTTTATTACATGTTAAGGAAACAGGCTTCAGGGTGGATCTCTTCTTTGCTATGTATTTGCTTTTATATTTTTGAAGCAAAAGTGAACATTTTGTAACGCCAATAGGACTAGATGAGAAACCCTCAATCAGGTATCATCATATCAGTGAGAAATATCAGTAATATAAACACTACTCAGGAAAAGGACATGGAGGTTTTGTCTTGCAGTGTTTTTTATCTCTCTGAATCTGAGCTGCTGCAGAGACTAAACAAAAGTGCCAGTCTTTCAGCAGGTATAAGTCAATACTTCTCTATCAGCTTCAGCGAGTCACTGGTATCTTAATGTGTCATGTGGTGAGCTCTGCCATGTCTCTAATAGCAGCTCTAATAGAAGACCAGGATGAAACACCTGCCACCCCACCAGTGTTACAGCCACCTCTGTAGAGAAAGGTTTTTCCAGGTTGGCTCCAAGCCTCAGATTTCCAGGGAAATGGGGCATAATGAGTGGAGAGCCATCAGCTCCTAATATCAAATAATCACCCACCATGATGTAGAGGTTTGTTTGCAGTTAAGTGTGAAGGAAAATAGCAACTGATGGTGTCTAAAGGTCTTGTGGTTTCATCCCACTTACCTGGTACCATTCCTATAGGCAGACCCAAAGCAGAAGGGGCAGCTGTGCTTACTTCTAGGTTTGCTGTGTTCTTCTGTAGGGTGGGTTACTCTTAAACAAGGCTGATGCACATTGAAGAAGTGCCTTGGAACAAGTCCTACTGCTGCAGCTTTCTTCCATAACATTAGCTGAGTGAAAGACTTGAAGAGTCAATTCTATTAATTATTTTTCAAAGCAAACGTCATATGACATTCCCTACAGCAGGTACACATTTTAAGCTTTATTTATCTAGTACTTGCAAAGATTGATTTTGTTGTTGTTTACAGGATTTCTCATTAAGGTGGAAAGGGTTGTTATATACATGTTTGTTTATTTGTCAGAATGCCAAGAGAAGGCACAAGGAATTTACAAGCAACTGTGATGCAGTATAATTTCAACAAGCTGAAAGTCTTTCTAACAGACAATAAAGACCTTTGAGCAGGCCAGCAAATGAAACAAATACTGGATGCAAAGCCTCATGGTTCAGGAGTTTAGGAAAAGAAGCAACTTGTGCTGTAGAAAGCTGGTGTGTTCTGACTGACCCTGAAGTCATTGATCATTTAGGAAAGGGAATGCTTTTATCAGTTTCTGAAGGTTATAGTTCAGGTTTTCAAATAATGCAACAGGTGACCTGGGAAATACACTTTCTGGGAAATTTTCTTTGTGCATGACTCCTTCAGCAGCTGAATTCTTGTCCTTCTGTTGTGGAAGCCTCCTTTCTATGTGACTATAGCAGCAACACTTTATGAGAGAATATGTGTGAAAAAAAATCACACTTGGCCAGATGTGATAGCAGCACAATCATGGTGGTAGATACAGAGCTGTGAGTCTGATGTAGACTTGCAACAGAGGCTGCTCTTTATTGGCCTAACTGCAAAAGAATATACATCTGAGCAGAGAGTAAAGGATGGGGGTTGCCAATTGAGATAGATACACTGCTTGATTGATTTATTGAATGATGATCACAGGCTGATATTGTTTGCAGAAGATAATGTTTGCAGATAGAATCTGTAGATTTATTTAGAAAGAAATGCCCCTAATATGTATTGAACCTATTCCCACTTCTGACTGGTGTAGGACAAGAGGCTAAACTCCAGCTTCTTCTGCATGGAGGGCCGGTGCCAGCACAGCAACATTTGGGGATTTTGAGGAAAGACCACACTATGTAGCAATAGTTTTAGCCAGACAGTGCTGACTCTGCCAGCAGAGCACCCACTTGGCAGCACAGCTCTCCATCCCAGGAGCAGGCTTCAGCTGCCCAGCAGCATAACTCCTTTGCTGTGCCTCTGCGGAGGGACCAGCCAGGATCTCTCAGCCCCTGTGGCAAAGTCTTTGAGAGCAAGAACTGGTTCCACCATCTCTTGTCTGTCTTTGCTGGCCAACGTCTGATGTAGAGGGTGAGGGAGGGATTTTCCTCCACCTAGCAGTGACCTTCTAAAATGTATATACTTCACCTGAGCGATTTATACCCAAAGCTTTTCTGTTCCTCAGGCTTTCTGGTCTCTCCCAAGTGAGCTCCAGCCACCAGAGGTGGTTATATATAAAGTTATATATAAGGAGGTTTCCATCCAGCCCCCTGTTCATCACCATTCAACTGAGACAGGTTGCCCTACGCTGTCCCACCACAGTACCCATAGCTACACCCACAGCAATGGCTGGACATGGAGCTGAGGGTGAGGTAGCAGGTACTGCAGTGTCCTTTCAGGGGGTGACCCCTCACCCAAGGGCAGTCCACGGTGCTGACAGGAGCCCCTGAGCCCTAGTAGGGGCCTCTCCAGAGGATGTGTTATGGTTTTTTATCACTGACAGCTGATGTCCTTCATTGCTTATGGAGAATAAGCTGCGTTAAGAGCCTGATGACCAGACCAGCATTTTGCCCATTTTCTGAGAAAGTCCAAAATGGTACCAAGACTGCTGCATTGATGTGGCAGCTTTGGCCAGCTTTGGAGCACTGGTCGAGGGTGCAGCATGTTTTCTGTGTTACTCAGGGGTGTACCAGTTTTATTGGTAGTGCTGTATTTGCATCAACAGCACCTTGCATCCTTGTGGTGGCATGCTTTCCCAGGGATGATCTGTTTGGAAAGGACATTTTTTTTATGCTGCTGGAATCATCTGAGACCCAATGGGTAAAGAAGTCTGCCGAGGAGAAGTGCAGAGTAGAGGATATACAAAATGGTTGCTGCATATTTAATTAGAGGATGTGACACAAAACACAAAAACTTCTTGTTTAGTGGTCAAGCTTCTCTGACCTTGCTCTGCAGGGTCTCCTTCTTCCAGTTGTTGTATTTTTTTTTGGAAGGAATACTTTTTTTGTTTTCTTTAATTGTTAACATTAGAATGAAGTCTGCAAGCAGGCTGGTTTGTGTTAGCTCCAGCACTTCCTTGTCACTTACGTGTGCTGGTGACTCATCCAGAGCAGAGAGATAATGAAGGTGAGATGCAGGGTTGTTTGTAAAACATGTATTGGGGAATTCCTAAACACATCCAACCTTTGCCTTCCATTTGCAAATGATCATATGGAATGCAGAACAATTCCTTACAAATAAAGTAAAAAAAAATAAATCTGATAGGAGCTGTAAATTTCAGTTCTCTCCAACACAAAGCCCTTTGAAGAGATGTGGCATTCAGGGCTGCCTATACTGTTTGTCAGCTGTACTTAGAGCTTGACCTTTTGCTGCATATTGACTACACTTTTTTCCTTTTGATTTTCAGGTGTTTCTAGCCATTGTTGGGTCTTCATTATACCACCCCTGAGATTCCCTTTGCATCCTTCCTGACCAGCCCAGCATGTGCAGCTTTCTTCTCACACCCTCCCCATTCCTTCCAAGCATTCCTTTCAAGCAGCCTTCTGTTCTCTGTTCCAGACAAAAACAAAGTCACAAGTTTTGGGCTTGGTTTGAAAAACTTGAACACAGCTGTCTTGGGTGGGGCTGGAAGCCAATGACCTTTACAGTGAAATAAGTGCTGCAGTTCAGAGGTAACTTTTTTCTGCTGCATCTTAATTGTTCAGCTCGGGCAGCAATGTGTTTCAGTTCAAACAGCATGTGATCTCCCTCTCCTCATTCAGCCTTGGTTTTCTGCTCTTGTGTAGAACAACTTCTCCTGTCACTTGATTCCCCTGGTAAACTTAAATACTGCTGCTGCAATTTAAATTACTCTTTTCAGAGTAGAGGTGACCAAATTTCTGCACAGCGGTATGAATTAGGTGTCACAAGAATTTTTTGTAATCTCATTGATTCATTACTTCTTGTATTGGAAATATCTGATTCATCTTATGATCACATCTGCCTTTCTTATGGATGCACCATATTTGTGACTTGACATGGCCCTGAATAATACATCAAAGTCTTTCTTCTTCTCAGTTGTTTCATACAAACAAACTCCTGTGCTATAGCAGAGATCCTTCTTATTAGGCATTAAGTATATGACCTTGTACTTTTAATTCCATTTCTACTGCTTCAGTCTTCAAGGTCACCCATTTTTTTCCAAAATTATATTGCAGTCCTTCTCTCTTGGCAGTTCCTTTCTGTGTTGCATTAACAGCAAATTTCATTAACACATGATGAACTCGAACAAGTCATTCAGGTCATTCCTGAATGTATTGCCATAAGATCAGATACTTTCACTGGATGAACTTCACTAATAACCTCCCTTCAGTACAGTCATGCCCTTTCAGTGCAGCCAATTCTCCTCTGCTTTTAGTCTGCTGTCACTTACAGCAATCTCCACAAGCAATGCAGTAAGAAATGTTTCACTCCAGACCAAAAGAATAGGTCTTTTGTATTTTATTCTTCCAGAAATCAGTTATCATGTACCCTGAAGGCCACGCCAAGTGCCCTCCTAAGTGCACTTCAGGTTTTATTGCCTTTTCTACTTCTCACAGTGCCTTTAGTTGCTTTGACCTCACCATTTTCCAGTTCCAGGTGCTAGTTTCTCCAGGATTATAGAAGAAGGAACCTATGTGCCATCTACATTTAATTATCTTCTTTCAAATTTACTTACTCCCCAGCTTGGGGCAACTACTCTTTCCAGCTACTGTTATTAGCCATCACAACTTTGCTCCGGTTTTCAGGCTCACCATCTTTATGTAAAGCTCAGATTTTGGCCCATGTCTAAATGATTCTTTATATTAACCTTCCCCATTCTGCCCATCACCCTTGCTTTTAGTCCTATTCTTTCTACAGATGACAGAATTTTCTTGGTTTCCTTCCAACTCCTTGCCTTTTTAATTTCTATGCCTATACTTCCTGAACTCTTAATCAGAGTTGACTAATTAACTGCAGACTCTATACTTGCTCCTAATATTCTTTCCTTGTGGTAATACTACTTTTGTCCTAGAATTTTATTCAGTTAGTTGCAGTCATTCTGTATAAGATTTTTTAGTTTATTTGAAACACAGGCTACAGACAGCTATTTAAACATGTGACAAAATGTTTATATGTCTGGAGTAATTTTCATTTGACTTCATTTTTTAAACACTACCCCTTCCTCCTCCCATCTTTTTGTTTGTTTGTTTGGTTGGTTGGTTTTGTTTGAGGCTTTAACTCCTGTTCATACCAATTCTGACTTTTTTTATAATAACACTGACATGCAAATACAATAAACATCAGTTAAAAGTGGCTTAATTGAATTGATCAGCTGATAAATAAAGTAAGGAGGTAAATCTGTATTTATGGAAGGTAATGAGGGTTGCCATACAGCATGCAGATTTCAGCACACAGAGAGACATACAGTGAGACATTGCTAGAGATACACACAGTGCACGTATTTTGGCAAACACTGCTATTGTTGTTTATTAAAATAATCTAATCCATAAGTCAGACTTTCTTTGAGAAGTATTGCACGTGTCTGTTCAGTTTTTGCACAGCTCCTTTCTTAGTTGGGTGTTTTTTTTTTTTTTTTTTTTTTTTTTTTTTTTTTTTTTTTTTCCATGTTCTGAGGAAAGCATATGAAAAATAAAGTCATTCTGGACTTCACACCCTTGCCAGGTCTCGTGACCACATTTGCTGGCCGTCGTGAGTGGAGACAAAGCCCTCCTTGGCACATCAGTGAGATAGCACCTGATCCAGCAGCCTTGGCATCCTGAGGAGATTTGCCCAGAACTGGGTGAGCAAGTAGGGGCCGAGTGGGTCTGAATGAGAGCACGAGGTGACAGTTTACATGGGCAGTGGCATCATGGACATCCATAAGGAATGTGATTCTGCAGCAGTGGGGACACCTGTGTCGTTACCGACACCCGATCCCCGGGATCTCTGCCACCCAACCTCTGCCGTTGGGTACCATCAGCAGACACAGGCTTCAATGTGAAGGATGTTGCAAATGGCGTTTATTGCACAGCTGCAATTGCTTATATAGCACAAGCCACACCCACAAGGCCCCTCGTGGGCAGTCTGAGCTTTCCGTTACATCGCGAGATCTTCCGCACGCCGATCCCTGCCTAGGGCGGGCTCTGCTCACCACAACACACCTGGATCAGGCCTCCACCAGCAAGTGGCTTTGCTGGAACTTTGGAAGGGCTGGGTGCCCCACTGTGAACACAGGACACTTTGAGACAGAGAACTCCTCCTCTCTGAGCCACTGCAGTAGCTTTACTGATGGTTTTCCCCATTGGCTGGCCTTTGTGGTCCCCAGGCATACCTCTGCAGGGACAGGGTGATCCTTCCTGCTGCACCAGCAATGGGACAAGGTACAGCATCCCCTTGGGCTGCCCCACCATAATGTTCATGTCTGGCAGGGATCCGCTTTTGCCACTTCAGCCCCCCTGTGCAAGGGAACAAAGAAGGGAGCTGGGGGCACATGGCTTCCACCACCTGATGGATGGAAGTCTCCTGCAAGCCTCGGACTACGGTGGCTTGAGACATTGCTTTTGTCCTTATCTCACGTTACTGTTTTAGCTCCTAATTTATTCTGTACATGGTGAGGAGAAAGAAGAACAAATGTCTGGCAGGCAGCTGCGTTACGTATCACAGCTCAAGGATGGGATTTCTGTAAGGAAAGAGCCCCACAATGGACTTGATTTCTGCATGTTTGCTCAGATAATGTATGCACTTTTTAAAGTCCTCTAACATATGGTACCTTTTGATTTACTTCAGGTCATGCAGAGGACAACGTACTTTGAAATACAGGCTGAGTAATACAAAAATAAAGTGATCAACTTGGAATAAAGGAAGGGTGCTCCTTCCACTGCTGTGGCTTGTGAGGTCATGAAGGGGGAGAGGTGCAGACCTGAAGGATGGTGCAGATCCAAGCTGTGGCTTAGTGTAACTGATAATATATAGGAGCCAGCCCCATGAGCACAAGTGTTCCCCCTTCAGGCAGAAAAAGGCTGTAGAAGGAAAGAAAGACCAGATTAAACTCCAGACCTGCTGCAGTGAATGAATGAGATTTTTTACCACTGATCATGTGATACAGGATCCTCCCCTACAGATCCATAAGGAATTTTGTAACTGAATTGTAATGTGTGCTAGGGAAAATGGTAATGTGACGGGGAAAATCTGGTGCTCAGATAAATAGCCATTTGGTACTACATCTGTTCACATGTTTTCCACCAAAGTTATACTGAGTTATTTCTCCTTCAAGGACACAGAAAGCTGGAAAAGCCTCTGTGGTGAGAAGGAGCAGAAGGAGCTTCTTTTCTGCCCATTGAGCAGTATCATATGCCGAGGAGGTCCTGACCCCATGTGAAGGGCTGTGGGTTTTCTTCAGAGGTTGTCTGTCAGTACAGGCAAGCACAGCTGATGAGGCTTGCCCCCAGCATGCCCTTTTGTTTTCTAACATAGTCTCCTCGGAAAATATGATGCTCTAGTATTGGCCAGTCAGCCAGTCTGTCGCTCTCACTTGGCCGCTGCTGTTGTAACATGATGATACTGGAGAGGTTTTTTTGCTAGTTTTCCATCAGCTCTCCAAGAGACCAGGCTATGAAATGTTGACTTCTTCCTGAACCTTTGGGTCCCATTGGTATCTCCTCTCTGCTGGGCGAGTTCATCTTGCTTCCCAGGCAGTTCTCAGCATCCTCTGCAGAGCTGTGTCCCTGGTTTATTGACAGGCTTTTCTCCTGCAGATGGCACTGAATATCTGACCTCCTCATAAATGAAAATAGAGTCATTTCACAATAACCCTGTCAGATAAGGAAGAATCATCACCCCTAATTACACTAGAAACGTGGGAGCTTTTCCAGTGCCCACAAACATGCAGTTACCAAAGACTGATTTTCCTAGCATACATTGTGTTCTTGTCCAAAGGAGATGAATAGTTTTTGAGTGGGGTGGAGATGTCTCCACTGACACAGGGTGTGGCAAAGGCATGGTGGAGAGGAGCACGGTCACTAAATTTGGTGATTGACTGGAAGGGATGTTCCCCTGTCCAACTTTGGCAAGCAAGTAAAGGCTTAGTTTAATAAATTACAAGTTTTTTCTTTTTTTTAATTAAAAGAGGGAAGAGCCATGTTCAGTTTGTAAACAGGAATGCAAACACATTGGTAACTAAGCAGTTTGGCCAGTGTTCTGCTTGTAAAGGCTGAAGTTTGCTGTTAGGCTTTGGAATAATAGCATGTAGCAGTACACTGAGCATTTGTCATGAAGTGATTTCATCTTCTATGTTAATGCAGTCTACCCAGTGCCAAGTCTGATGTTTTTAAAAGTCAGATGTGACAAAGGAAAAAGTTAATCCTTTGGAGAAAGAATAACATACCAATTACCTTCAATATTTAGAATTATATGAATATGCATTTAGATCATGTTTGATTTAATATCTAAAGACTTGAATGCAACTCTTTACAAATATCAGCTCCTAAGAATGTAAAAAATTCTTTTAGTTTTAAAGAAAATAAACATTTTCTGTGTTTTTATGACCAACAGCTTTTAGCATTAAAATTCAAAGATAAAAATCACTTTGAAATAGCTTATGGCAGTTGATACTGTGTGTTTACATGCTACATTTTTTTTAGTTTAGACACTGAAAATAGATGAAGTAGTTACTGAGTTTGTTTCTAGAATATGTCAGCTTCACATTCCTGTTAACACATTGCTAAAGCTTTGGCCAACTATGTCTGAAACAAACCTGCCATCATGGGATACAGAATTAGAGGGACACCATCACAGTTTAAGGTATGAAATTGCCTCATAGATACATACTGAGACCCGCAAGGTACAACCAAAGGAGGAAATCCAGAAACAGAAACAGCCCCCCTCCTCCAAGAGACTGCAGTCCTGCTCCAACAGCTGGACCTCATACCAGCTGAAGAGCACACCCACAATTAATGAAGCAAGGCACAGTGTGAAGCTGGGTGAAAGAGTCTATGTGGTTGAAGACTCATTCCCCTCACTTGTGATTGGAGCATGTATGGTAGGAGTCTCTGTGAAGATGAAACTCAGCGGCCACCATCTCGGAGACTGGGATACCAGTTTCTAGGATGATAAGTGGTGTGGGTAAGGGGAAGGGCTTTGCACTAGCAAAAAGCTGAGGTGTTAAAGTGCAGTGACTCCATAGTCCAGCTTCAAGACAACATCACACACACAATGGATTTGAACAGGAGTGGGCTTGCTGAAATGTCATCTTGAAGAAACGCTTCTGAATTGCTGATATCCTCTTGTAACCTAGTGTAACATTATAGCCTATACCTACAAGGTAACAACATGAGAAACAGCAGTAGAAATGTTCTGCTTGCAGGGTCAGGAGGGCCCTGACACTCCTTTTCCCTATGCCAGTGAGGAAATGTTGGGAGCTTTTTACAACCTTGAGTGGCGAACCCTTGAGAAGTACCTCCTAACAACATCTCCCCTCCACAGTTACAGCCATCAACCACAAGGCAATGAATCACCCTTGTACCTAACGAAAGTAACTTTGTTCTCTGCAAAGTGATTAAAAGACTGTGATATACAGAATTGAAGACTTGCTAATCTAAGAAATATACACAAAAACCCAGCAATATATCTGTCTGTATTGTTTTATCTTGACACAACACTTTTACATTGACAATGTACTTTTTTTTACCCGCATCTATGTGGGGCTAGGAGGATGTTTTGCATCTAAGGAAATGATTTTTCCCTTCTCTATTTTGTGCCTTCAAATGCCTTTATTCCTTCACTGCTCTAAACCAAAACGAATCCCCTTCCTTATTAACTGTTTTAAAAGATTTAAGTAACTAGTTACTCTATCTGCCAAATACCTTTAATTAGTCAAGTCTAATTTCCATGTGATTGTCACTTTCCTGGTTGTTTGTTTGTTTGTTTGTTTATTTTGGGGAAAGATTCAAGTAGTGTTTCAAACCAAGACCTCCAAAATACCTTATGGATCAGAAATAGCCTTTAAATTGCAAATGCCTTAGCTTCTTGATAAGGTGTCTTTTCATTAATAGCATATCCTTAACAGTCTGACAATTGTTCCAGCACAGCCTTTAATGCAAAGGATGTTTTTGCTGATCCAGCACGTAAAAAGCAGACACCTAGGGGCAGAGATGCATGTGGTGCAAATTCCAGTTGTTCTCTGAAAGCCACTTCTGAGGAAGCCAATTCTGATACCTGCATAGGGATACTGGTTTACAGCAGCTGTGAACCTTTCCTCTGCACTGTAATGCAAGGCTGAATACTGTTACTTAATATTACAGCTACAGAACCTGCAAAAAGAGTGTTTCCAATGTTCATGTCAGGCCCAGACATAATGTTCTATGAATTTGAGTTTATTTTTACTGAATGCAGCAACTGACTGACAGGCATTATCTGGAGGCAGTGAGGAGCTGGCTTCTGTCCCCAGTTACGCTGCTGTGGTGCTGCACTGGTGATACCAAGGCCAGGGTCCCACCTAGCAACTCCTCTCTTGGCTCTTTGCTGGCTGTTTACCAAGTATGGATGAATGCAATGTGGTGAGCATTTTCTGATTTTTTTTTTATTCTTTAGAACATGTCCAGGCAGCACAGGAACCCACACTGCTAGAAAGCAGTAAGAAGTACTTTTAAATCACTTAGGAATATTTGGAAAATCTTAGCCTAGGTCTTGCACATTAGTAAAATCTTCTTCCAAAACCCAAGGTGTTTAGTCACTCTAAACACAGAGAGCTGAAGCTTCAAAAGGAAAGAGCCCGTGGAAGGGCTCCAGCATTTTCTGATCTGGAGAGCCCAGTGTGTGTCAGCAATCATGTGCTTCAGCAGGGTAGTTGTCCCCACAGAGCCAAAAGCACTGTTGCTCTAAACTCCCTCAAAAAACTTCTTTGTACAACTTCTCTCCTCATATTCATGCCTGCAACTTCCTTCCACATGTGGTATTGCATGGAGAAAACTCAGAATTTTTTTGGTAGCATGTGTGCTCAGAAGATTATAAAGAGGATAAAGTGGGGTTTACTCATTTCCTCTGATTTAACATTTAATGCATCGGTATTGCTTTCATTTAGTATTCCTTATATTGGTAAAATGTGGGCTTTCATTCTATGATTTATATTCTAGCAATGAAAAAAAAGAAAGAGCAGAGTTCAAATAGTCTTTTATTTTGTGAGAGACCAACTTCAAAACTAGCTGGATAACTGCCTTGGAAGAGAGCACAGGCTTCTGGACATAGTATAGATTTGAGCTCGCTTTCACAGGGACCACAGAGGCAGAAAGCTGGAGAGCTGTGAACTCCCCTGTCTGCCCACCTGTGCTCCCCAGGCAAGCATGCTCAGAAGGACATGGGCACACAAACAAGCTGCTGCTGAACAAACTGAGCATGAACTTGCAGCAGATCAACTTTCTGATAACTGATTTAATGACCCTTTCCAGCTTGTAGTGGAGATTTTGTCTCCGATCCTGTTGAGATAAATCTGTCAAATGCTTTTCAGGCATCTTTGATCCTGCCTGTGACAAATGACTGCCCCACTGCCACAGAAAGGGCAGCATCTATGATCTCATGTCTGAGCTATTTGTTGTGTACTGGTCAAAAGTAGTGACCATAATGTAAAAGTAATGACTCTCATAATGTGCATCTTCAAGGTGGGGACTGTCTCTGCTATATATGTTTTTTTATTCACTCCATTTTGCTTTACACTTTCTATCCTCTCTGTTTTTACTTTCCTTCTTCTATTTGCTCATCACCATCTGTCTTTTCTTTCTTCTTGTTTTCTTTTCTGCCTGGTTTCCTCTATCATAAGGGTTTCTTTCCTCTGCTTTTCTCCTCCACTGCCTTCTCTCCCATTTCTTTCTTTGCAAGATTTTCTCTTCTGTCCAGCTCTTTCTGCTCATCATTCACAGTACCACAACAGGGAGCAGCAGTCAGCAGAAACCAGACCGGCTGGGTTACATCCTGGGCACATGCTGCTGAAGACAGGACCCAGAATATGGGGCAGAGATGCCTGGAGACTGTTTTGGTTTTGAACACGTGATACAGGTAGGAGGGAGAGGGGGATTTTTCACCAGCCCTGCTGAGTGTGCACAGGAGACACTGTTAGACCGCCATGGGCATGGGCACAGCTGGGGAAGGTAGCAGCAAGAGGACAAGCTTTGCGTGCATGGTGAAAGAAAGTCCAGAGAGATGGTCTGGCTTTGCAATGAAAGGCAACAAGTCAAGGACAAGCCTTTGAAAGGAAGACAGAGCTCTGTACTGTGCATGTCAGGCCCAGCATGATGAGACTTTTATACACAGGAAAGGAGCAAATGCTGAGCATGGTTCTGCTCCTGGCTGTTTTCCAGGAGAAATTTGCAGCAGCATCAACCTCAGTTGTGACAGACACTGCTGACTGTGGCTGCTTCTGGCTGTCCACAAGCCATCAGCATTGTGACACAGTTTGTGCATGGCTGGTGGTATTTGCATACATTTAGAAACCCATGCTCTGACTTTCTTCTTCCTCTCATAGATCAGTGATGTGGAAGAACCTGTAATATCCCAGGGGGAAAAAGAGGGGCAGATTCGGGTGTCTTTGATGTTTGCTATTATGTTAATTGGCAAGGGATGCTGGGACTTGGTTCATGGCCTCCGTTGAGCAGGATGAAGCCGCCCAGGGAGGTTGCTGGAGAAAGGCCACTGAAGATGCTGGAGTTCAGGGAGAGTTTTGGTGTATGTAAGTACGGGAGGGAATGCGGGTATCCAGAGGTCTGCGACGCAATGGCATGTTTAGGCTAGCCTTAGGTTGCTAAGGAGCCCTACACATGTTTGGTGTTGGCTCCTCTTACCCTTCCTCAGGTGGCCTCCCCCTCCTCGCAGTGAAGTCCATCTGTTTGGACACCAACCCCGTAACTTTTTGGCTCCAGAGGACGCAGCCCGTCACGAAGGCCCCGAGTATGGCTTTCACAGCTTCGAGGAGGCCCTGCGGCCAGCCCCAGCACGGCTGAGTGCCTCCAGCTGTTCCGGGATTCAGAGCCCTCCAGCGGCCCTGCCCCGCGGGGCTGCTGCCCGGGGCACAGCTGGCGGGGCACAGCTGGAGGGGCACAGCTGGCGGGGCACGCCGCGGGCAGGGAGATGGCGCCGGCTGC
>NW_008601236.1:0-48204 GCF_000691845.1 Merops nubicus | reverse complement strand
AACCTAAAGGATTCTGTGATTCTCTGTAGCCCAAACTACAAAATATAAAAGCAATCTTCATTGTAAACTCAACAAACAAATGTATTACATGTAAATAACACTAAAACTTGTTATCTGGTTGCATATTTGAAGATTTGACACAGCCAAAGCATTGGGAATTTGAAGAAATTTGATGGAAGTGTAACAGTTAATTGTTTTTCACTAGTTGGCACTTAGGCACAACTTTGGTTTTGGGTTCTTGAAATGCAGCAAGAAGGCAAATTATGTTTGGCACCTGAGGCAGTAATTACTCACAAGAAGTTAGAGACAGAGGAAATGTATCCTAAAACCTCTTCCAGGTAGTAATTCCTAACAGAAGGGTTAGAGGCAAGTTTGTGTACTATATGAGGCTCTGAAGCTGATAAAGCCTGTTGGGGATGTTTTCTTTCTGTAAATGAACAAGACAACTTGTGATGCATAGTATCAGATCATGTCAGACAAACGGGTGATGTGACAAAATGACCATCAGTTCAGCAGTGTAAAACAAAGCAGTTTTCTTAAATGGCCTTTTGTTTAACATTGTTAAAAGCAGTGATATAGAGAAAAAGAACTTCCATTATTCAGTCTTTTATATAGAATCAGACTAATTTTTTTGTGTAATGAAGTTCAGGATAGAGCTGTTAGCTGCTTCCATAATTGTAGAAATTGCTTCAAATATGACTTGCAAGTGTAATGCTTACTTGTATGCTACTTGCAACCATAAAATCAGCTTAGAGATGTTTGATTAACAGCCATGTAACAGATGTCTGTTGAATCAAGCTGAAGAGAAATACTATGACCTACCAAGCATGCTTCAGTATAGCTCTCCTTTCTCATAAAATATCATACCTCCTTTCAAAACATACACTTGAGTACAACTCTTCTGTCTCTTAAAAGTATTGGTACTCTTCATTTATAAATGTCAAGTTTTGATGAAGGGTGTGCCACAAAACTCTTCCCTCTGAGTTCATCGGTGCCTGTCGTTGAGCCATGTGTGCCCCTGGGACTCGGCCCACGCTACTTAACTTTTCCAAAGAACTGGTTATGATGGGTCTTCAGGGTTTCCTGGGCAAGCGTAGCCTGGGGAGTCAGAGATGCAATGCATATGTCAATGATAACTCTGTCCTCTCCCAGCAGCTGGAGCAGAGCACTTTCTGGACAGCAGTTACTCTGTCCTCTCCAAAAAAGAGGGAAACTTGTGAGCCTTTCAGAGTTCTGACCCTTACTACATTCATTATTCCCTCCGGTGTTAGCTTGGATACATCAGCAGTTCTAAAAAAAACTTGATATCTTTAGAAAGGAATTTTATACCTATTTCCACATTCCGTTTTTATCTTGCATCGTACAAATGTCTTAGCTGAAAGTACAATTTTGTGCTTGTGCACTTACTGCATTACCTCATACAATACGTAGCCTTACCAGCTGGAGACGAAGCAGGATGTTATGCAGCAGAATTTGGTTTACTTTGCACACTAGTTTCTAGCCTTTTTTTAAGTTTAGTTTAGTTTCCTTTTTAGCTCTAGTGTTTCTTGTTACTTTATTCTCCTTTTCTTTTGGTCAGCTCTCACAAGACTCGTACACCAAGGTGTGAAACGTTCTGGATTGTTTTGCAGCAGCATTTGTCTCTCTGGGAGGAATCAGAGTTTGTTTCACTGGCAGCTATGAAATCACCACTGGGTCTGTCATGTGGTTAAGCTGCAGATGGTTTGCATGAGTTGCTTGTTTCAACTGCATGAAATATCCCTCTGGACTATGCTGTGATTCTGAGGTATATATGCACTATCAGTCACATGAAAACAGAATCATGTTTTATTTTTCTATGACATTAATTCTCACTAGCCATAAGTTCAGTTGTACAGTGCAGCTGCTCCTTCAGGTGAGGGAGGAAAGACGTGCCGGTGGGAAGCAATAGGAAGCTATAACGAACCTTTCACAGGCATCATACAGCCTGCTTTAACCTCAGGAGATACCACTGCTGATAGGGATGGATGGGAAAAAAAACCCTCACAGAGAAGTTTATGTCAAATATCATATCAGAAGGGAAACTTTTTTTTTTCCCCTCAATGGATTGCCAGTACAAAAAGGTTTCAAATAAATAGAATAAATAGTTTTCTCCTTTACAGTAATTTTTAAAAGATACATTTTCTGTTTCAGAAGAGTATGTATAAAACAGAGGCTGTAGCGGTCAAGCTATATTTTCTCAACAATGTAACATTTTTATACTCAACCATGCTTGATATGAGAGCCACAGGCAATGCTGCAGCTTGTTGTTGATAGTTTGTCACTCATCTAGTTTCCCTGGCACAATTTATGTATATGCAAATACAATTTCTTGTCATGCCACTAGATATTTTAAATGTCAAAAAACTCTAGTTACCCTGTACAAGAGTAGAGGCTTACAACACTTCAGTATGCAGCATGGTTCAGAAAGAGATTACTGAAAGAGATCGGCTGAAATTGTAGTAATACTTCTCACAGAAAATACTGAATACATTGAGGAGGAGAGGCTATTGTCTTTATGAATGTAAGGCTCATGAAAGGTGTTCACTTATCACATCTGAAGCTTCATATCTAATAATCGGTAACTGAAGACACCAGACATTGTGGTTAGACACAACAGGGCAATGTTTTCAAAAAATTTGTTCATCATTTAGATACTGAAAGAAATGGTCACGCTATCAAACATTCTCATTGTGTGAAGTATTGACCACTTTTGAATGTCTGGATAGAAATGGCCGGAGGGGAACTCTTGAGTGCTGAATTCTTCTGAAAATCTCCCATTCACTCTTTTATCAAGCTTTTAAAAGTAGTCCAATGTTCAGGTTTGTTTCTCATGGTAATTATTTAGCTGGCTCTAAGATTTTTAAATGAATATATTTTATACTATTTTTTAAATGCTGAATAATATTTTAGATTCAAGAGATTGACACTGTAATTGACTATTGCGTTCCTATTAAAATGGGATGTTTAATTTGACATACCATGTATGGATGGGCTTAACAGTAGTACAGAGGTCTAGTCTGGTCAGCCTCTAGTAAATAAGATAATAAAGAAACTACAAATGTAACTGAGGTGAATAGGACTTTGATATGTCAATCTCAAGTTGTAGATAAGATGCAAAAGTCTATTACTGAAGAGTTGTTTTCATGAAAAAGCAGCAGCTTTGGGGTGAAAAACTGGAAGCCAGCATTGTTGTTAACAGCTGGCTTTCCTCTGTCAAAAAAGTTTCCTTTCATCTTGTGGCACAGAACTCAAATTGTAAGTTTGAGAGTCACGTTCACTCTTCAGATTCTCGCACAAGACGCAACCTCATGCTTTCAGCCTCAGGTATCAGTTGTCTGTGTCAGAAGGCAAACCATGATCAGTTGTCAGACCTGACCGATGTTCTGGTGAGAAGATATGAAGCTGTAACAAATAACAAAATTTGAATGTTACAACAAACAAAGTTACAAACTAAAGAGGAAAAAAGGAGAACCTCTGCATTTTCTTAAGTAGAAGTTCCTGACTTGAACTCTCCAGTTTATGAAAGGGGCGTGGGGTGTGGAAGTGTTAAGCTTTGTCTTCCTGGGGAGTAGCTCTCTGTTAAGGCAGAGCTGTGATATTGGCTTGCGAGTGTCGCGCCACCTGCTCTCCCTGGAAGTGACCTTGGGATTGTCACACAGTCACACAGCAGTAGTCTGACACTTCAAGGCTGAAACTGCTTGCCGATGGCAGCTTTATTTTATTTGTGTGGAAATTGCTCGGCTCTGACATTTATAGCACGATTGTTGCTCTGCTCAGATCCTCCTCTGATCTATTGATCTATGCTTTCTTTTCTACTGACAAAGTATTCCATACTCATTTATAAATCCTTGAATTTAGCACAGGTCATCACCATAATATTTTTATATAAATAGGACATTCACAAATTTCTGAAAGGTGATGATGCCAGTAAGAAAAAAAAGGTGACTCATCTCCCAGTCTTAGCATTCATACAAAAGCACAAGTTTACAGTACTTGCTTAGTTTCTGAATTTTTGTTTTCCCCTTCCATTAGTGAGATTGGAAAAGCAGCCAGAGTTGGGAAAGAGCTGTCTTGCACAACACTGGAGGATGCCTCCATCCCACACTCTGCTGGGTGTGAAATATGAGAGGCTGATTCTACCCTGTGTTAGCTGTGTTCACCTGATAAGAGTCTCCTGTGCTGTGCTACCACGAAGCTTGGCATAGGTAGGTCTGTCCTGAGGAAGAGTCCCTGTACTTCCCTCTTCTGCACCAGAGAGAAATGTAGAAAAGCAGATCATGGAGAAGTTAAACCAGCAGTTTGTATGTCTAATATAGTTATACTATTAAATGTAACAATAAATCCATAGTAACTTTTTTAAATTATAGAATAATTTATTAATAATTGCTTACAGAAATTGTGTCAAAGGCAGACCAAGTTGGCAGTGGCTAAAATTTTCTCATTTGAGCACTTGAACTGTTTAGTGGCAACCTGAAATTATTTGGGGAGTTATAGTTCATGTGTCAGAAGATACAGGTCTATATTACTAATCATAATGGCATATTTTTTTAATATATTTGACAAGAAAAGAACCAGAAAAGCATTCAACACTGAGAGAATGATTTCCATTCTAACTCACATAAATTATCCTTTCACTTCATTTGGAGAAGTGAAATTTCTCACTCATAAGAGACCAGGCTGTTCGGGCTTTAAAAATCTGTGTTGATCACGATGTTAACATACTGCACAGTACACGGAAAAATATTTTGCCAAAAGCTTCACTAGCAGAAAGTGATTTTCTTCACATATAAAGTTTCAGACCTAAGACACTGCTCATGTTCTCTTAAGAAAAGAGAAGAGAACTTGTTTGAAATGCATCATGGATTTCTTCAAACAACATGGAGAGTTAAGACGGTAGGAGGAAAGAGAAGTTTTACAGGAACTCTTTACTTATTAACCATGGCACACAGCCTGACTCGTGTACTCTGGAAATAGATCAGACACACTGGCAAAAGATCAAGGATCATATATAAGCTTAATATGATTTGCCATTTTTATATAGGATTCTGTCTTATAACTATTGAGAAGCAGTCATTGATTGCTGCCACAAAGAAAAAGAACAGCCATTGCCCCTGAAGCACAAATTAACAGTAATATGCAGAAAATATTGGAATTTGTGTTGGATGCCAACAAGCAAGAATAACAAAAAAGCATGACTGCATCAATAAGACCTTCTTATTGCTCTTTAAATAACACTTTTAGAGCAATTTGGATCTGAGTTAGTGTACTGACAAATGCTTCCTGGAAATAGTCAAAATTGTTAAGGTTTTTGTGTTATTGTTTAAACATGTCTGAATTTTAAGGACAGAAGGCATATATGAAGAGAAGAATAATTCAATAATTCATATAGAGAAAAGAAGAAAAAAACATAGTAAACTAGTGCTAAGAGAGAAAAACTTGCAAGAATTAGACTGAAAGTGATCTTTAGCATTTATCATTTCTCCTAGGAACTTATCATTATTTCCAGCTGGTGTTTTTATTCAAGGCTTTGCACAATGCAAAACATTGGGAAAACTTGCAGTGTATTTCTCCACTGTTTGTTCTTCCTAATTTAATTGTTCAGTCATAAACAGAAAAGGATGCATAATATTTCCTCACACTTTAGATACAAGCAAAAGGTTATGATAAGGAAAATTCTCATAGAATTTCTATCTTCCACCCCCTCATTTGCAGAGGATCAATAAAACTAAGGAAATAAAAGAATCCAGTGGCTACCATAATGGGTAATAAAAAGACATTTCTGACTCTCCATAACTTGTTCATTGAATCAGTGACTGTCAAGTGTCACATGTGTAACAATTTCTCTCTTTCTGATATGAATATATCCACCACAATCAACAGCTGGTGTTTACGCAGTCTACAGATCAGGCAAACATGAGTGTAGTCGTTCCTAAGGTGGCTTGACAACTGCCACTAGATCCTAAAAAATCAAGTCCAGGCTAAGCTTCCCTGAGCATACCTTGGTCTGGGGCACACACAGGGACCCCAGCTCTCTGAATGTGGTAGTATCACAAGTATTTCCTCTCCTACATTTTCATTTCATGTCTTTGTACGTATCTTGTTGTGAATGGGATGGATGGATTTCACAAGTGATGGAGATTATCCATCCATTTGGATAACCCTAGTTATCCTGCCATCTTTATTTTCTTAGATACCTGCAGATTAGTTATCGTATGGTGTCTGCAGTCCATTCTGCTGTCATTTGAATAGGTGTTTTGTTTACTCCAAAAGGTGTTTTCATCACCTTGGAGTCAATGTGGCGGCTCCATCCTGTGTTGATGAAGGAAGGTTTTTTATAAATAACAATAGAAGACCTAACTGTCATTTGAATAAATTCTTAAATAAAAACATTAGAAGTTACACTTTGTATTAACTACAAAATCCTTCCTCAGCTCTTAAAGCTTCACATATGCCATTGTCATTTTGAGAAGATTCTCATTCTTCCAGAAAGAATATGTATTAATTTTTAAAGTTGTATTTACAAGTAACCTACCTAAGACCTGCTGATGTCTTGAATTTTCATAAGGCGTTCTTTTATGACTTAGAGATTCATAAAATGTCTCAATAATTGTAGCTTGGGTATTTGAATGTATCATGGCTATTCCTGGTGCAATGCATTTTCTGTTATAAATAAGATTCTGCTTATAAGGCCTTTCCCCCAGTAAACTGCAATAAAAAAGATATTGTCTCCATTTGAAAGACATTCAGCTTCAAAACAATATGAATGACAGAGTTTGCTTGTTTTTCCGTTATTTTTCCTTTGGTTTTTTTTGTTGTTGTTTAACTGTGACAAAATTTCTTATGCTTTATTATCCATCTACTCCTAATACTCTTTAATATTTTAATTTATTTAAGGCTCCTAAAATTACTGAATTGCACAATATTAAGAATTTTTAGCTGAGTACAATGCACAGAAGTCTCTACTTGAATATATAACTGGAAAGATACTGCAAAAGCAGTAGCACTCAGATGGGTGTAATAGCCAAAAATTACTTTACAATTCATAAAGTCTTGTTCATCTAATGAGGAAACCATCATTGTAAACTTAATACAAGTGGAATCTAAGGTATTTAACATTACTAGTCCTTTAAATGCACTTCCAAGAAGCATCTGCTTCTTTAACTGTCTCACAACCTGGAGCAATCAGAGTTGAATAGCCACACTCACCTATATTCAGTTTCTGCATAATATTTTCACTCAGTATATTTGAATGTGGTTTATATACAGAATAAATAAACTAGTTATCATTTATGTTCCTTTTGAAGATTTTTTGTTACATTTTGAAACTCATTTTGAAGTGTTGAGGAACAACCCTTACATAGTATGAACAGATACATTGGTTGCATATGCTGTTGTCATCTACTTGCATGCAAGTTAATTAGCAAGAGTAGTTTGGTAATTGAACTTTTTGAAAGAGATATGTATCTCTTTTAAAACCGTGTTTGTCATAAAATGTGAAAGTCCTCACTCCATTTCTGGGAGAGCTGAATGTGTAAAACTTCTGTTTGATTCAGATGGCCCAATTTTTCACATGCAAAGATTCATCAGAAGCCTTAAGTTCCTCTGTAAAATGTCACAAATTAATTTTTTTTATTGTAAAAACTACTGATCCAAACCAGAATATCAGCTATTTTTCACTCATGAAAAGGACACTAAAAAAATCAAAATTATTAAAATATTGAGACTTCGGGAGGGACAGGGTGATTATCTTTATGAGGAGAAGCAGAAAAGCTCTCCGTTGCCTCCATATTTAATTTACAGAATCTCTTAAACCAAAGTATCCGTCTCTGTTATAAAAAAAAAAGACAATTTGTCTAAAAAAAATGTAGGAAAGAAGCCAAACAGTCATAAACCCCAGCTATTATTATATAGATAGCTAGAGAAAAAGGATCAAACTTGTACACATTCCAGAATTTTTATTAAATCTGCTGTCTTCTCTGTTTAGATGTATATAAAATAAAAAACACATTGAATTTAATATATACATCATCAGTGATCTAATACAAATTTTAGCCCTTATGCCAAATTTGTACTTGTTATTCTTCCTTTATTTGTAATTACACTGATACTCTCCATTGTGAAAGAAACACAGTGGGAACTCTCAGATTATTTAAAAAAACCCACCAAACTATCAAATTTGTAGAACAATTATTCACTGTAGTTGCCTGTAATCTTCCAGAATCTTTTTTTTCTTTGTGTGTGGGTACTTTCTTGTAAGTACATTAATAAAGAATAAATCTAAACAAGATAAGAACAGAAAAATTGGAAGCCTTCTCAGTGCATTTTCTTCCCCACAGCAGGAACTACAAAATAATTTTGTTTCTTTTTTCCAGTTCTTTGCTGTAGCCCAGCCAACACCTGAGGGATCACAAACAAACCTGGGAGTAATTAAAATTCAAAGCTTCAGCATTCAGATACTTTTTACACTTTCTTTTGCTTCCAATTAGCAAGGAATTTTCCAGACATGTTTTTAATTAATAGGTGAGTTTAACTGATATGTGGGTTTTCTGTAAATGGAAAGGATATCAGTGAGAAGTATGGGATGGCACTTTCATACTCACAGTTTAAGCCCATTAGTTTAGTTGCCCATTGATGTTTCTGTTGAATTGATTTTCTTTAGTGAATAAATAAAATGGATTATATAAATATTGTCAGTGTGGGGAGGAGTTGGTCAGAATTATGGGTAACTTTCATAGCACCTCCTAACATGAAATTGTACTTCAGCTACACCTGACAAAGATCAGCCTGCTGTCTGTGTTAAAAACCAAGAGCGTGGAATGCATAGGCACTGTAAGCAACCTTTTGTGCTTAAATAAACTTTATGTGATTTCATTAGGCTGGGATGAATTTCACATAACTTTGCCATCTAAAACACAGCTGTCAACTGGACTTGTAGTCCAGTGATTGGGGAGTCAGAAGTGTTCTTTGAACCTACCTTAAAATGAGAGGATTCATCTTCTGTAGATGGCTTAAGGGCTGGCTTGCAAATGCCTTAATTTAGACAACAGAAATTAATTGCCAGACGTTTAATGTGAATATTCCTCACTGCAATTTAAGAGCAGTTGTTTAAGAGCCTTGAGGGCTTTTTAAATGGTTGATTTCCGAAAGCAGACGAGAATATTGTGAAATCTGATAATGTCCTCTTTGTTACAAAGTCAGCTATATTAAGAGACTAAGCCATGCTGTGCTCTGGAGGTATTTCATGAGTTAGAGCAGAAACCACCAAAACAGTTTCTTGTGTTTAAGGTAGTAGGACATTTTTTCATTAAAAAAATTATTTCCTTCTCCATTATTGATACTTTAGCTCCACATGAGTCTGGTGGGAGAGTTGGAGAGACAACAATAATATAGCATAGTTAACATGATCTTCACAACAAGTTCCATATTTTCATCGTACTGCCACTCTTTTTAGGAATTTATTGCCATCTATATTGATTTGACTCAGTATGCTTATGTGTGTAAGTTTCTACCTTCACCAAGAGTGACCTAATTGGGCATTTAGTATAAAATTGTCTGATAATTGGATTGCTCAAGCTCCTACAAGAATATTTCTAAATTCTTGCTTTCACATGGAGACAGCCTAGTTTTTCTCTGAGAGTATTTGATCTGTAGTTGTGAAATTCAGTCTTTCAAGGAAGAAAAATGTGGAGATTATGGTTTAAAAACAAAAGTGGCTTTCAGTGATCTACGTTTTTCATAATAAACATTAAAATGACTCCAGCTTTTCATATATTTTTTAGAATTTCCCACCTTAAGAACATCATATAGTTCCTTGAAGGCAGAATGAAGGATGTGGTTAAATACAACATTTATTGCAGTTGTAAGGAACGACCAAGCAGTTTTCTTCTGAAGAAAACACCAGGTATACATCTGAGGACTCTCAGACTCTCTTTCCAAAGATATGGGTGTCTCTTACAAATTTCATCCCCGCTTTCTACACAGGCATCAAAAATGAATAGTCTTTCCTGGGGCCTATCTCATGTGATAGAAACAGGAGGCCACTTTTCTCTCTGTGTGTTAATCAGTAGAAGGCAGCATCTCATATAAAGCCCACTTAGGCTCTCCTGGCATCATATTATTCTGGCTGTAGGGTAGACTTTGTGTTGGTTGCACTTGGCTCACTGTAGATTCACTGGTTATGCTTGACATTGAGGCACAGTGTTTTGTTTCTTTTTAGTTTTTTTTAGTGTACATTTGTATTTATGGATTACTTGGTGTAAGCAAAAGTGAGAATTATGTCATTGCCATTTAAGACCTCTGAAATGTAGGTTGTATTTCTATCTTGATGGCTTTCTTTTGTTTGGTATCAATTACAGTTACTTTTTTCATGTTCAACATGTATAACATGGTTCTCAGAGAGATTCTTTTTAAAAAAAAGGAGGAAAATGGCTGTGCAATGTAATGTGCTGATGCTACTTAACTCCGTTTCTCAATATATTAAAAAAAATATTGCTTCTTGAAAAAAACTAACTCATTTAATTAGGCCCTCATTTGCATTAATCCCATAGTCCTAAGGTAGCCTCCTGTCGAATGGGCTTGCCTGTATAACCTTGCAATTCATCATGGCCATGTCAGAGGAAGGAAAGTTCTGGTTTGAGAAGCATTTTGTTCTCCAATTCCTAGTGAGAACTAAAAGAGCTTCCCTCTTTTTCATTTGCTATGTGTATGCGTTTCTTCAGAATTAAACATCAGCAATGATCCCTACAAAAAAGTTGTACATTTATAATTGATGTTGTATTTGAGTACATAAACCAAGAATCTGAGGTTTCGGTAGAAACTTGAGATCTCAGCTACGCTGCTAATTACCAAAACTCTTGTCTCCATGCACTGACCAGCTAGGGAACATGCCTCTTTTTTTCATCTCAAACAGATGGTGCTTTCAGTGTACTGTAAGGTCACCAAATTCAAGCTGTTATAAACCAAAAACCAGTTCCAAAGTTCTGCAGCTCTTGCAGAGCTAGCTTTGCCAAGCAGCCCACTCTGTTACAATGTGGAGGAGCCGGTGCACAAGGCGCAGCAGTGGCAGAATGTCACTGAGCATCCGGGAGGCTGATCTAAGCCACTCTTTGGGACTGATCCAAGGATCAGAGAGTAAAGGCTTAAAGCCACCTTTAACTTCCCAGGAGCTGAATTGGGCATCATAACACTAACCCAAAGAGCTGGCTCAAAGCTTTATGAAATTGTAGAATATGTGAAAGCAAGCTGTGAAGACTTAATCCAGATAATATCACAGTGGTGTAACGATGGGCTGGGGCAGCAACTGGGAGATTTGGCAGGGGCTATGTCACAAAATGGCCAGCATTTCCTTCTTGAGGGTTATTTTTTCTTTGTTAAAATAAAAGATAGGTTGTTAAAACAAATATTTTCAAAGTATTTCACTGTATACTGAACAGTGAGCACTGCTGTACACTGAGAAACAGATTAATGAATCAAACATTGCAGTACTATCCACAGGGGCTCATTTAAAAGCAAACGCATGACAGAGCTGGAAACCAGCTTAAATGCAAATGAGCCAATGTGATGAAATCTGTAATGTTTGATTCATTAATTTGTCTCTCATCGTACAGCAGTGATCATTGTTTAGTGTGTGCTACTAATGAAAGACCCTTAAAGACAAGGATTTCCAGCTTCCTAGATGAGCTTTACTTTAGGAGAAGTTCTGTCACAAAACCTTTTATGGCCATGTGTGATTCTTGCAGCATCTGTACTAACTAGTTTCGTAAAAAAACTAATATTTAATATATATTTTAGCTTTGATGTAGACTAGCAGATGGAAAGAAGGACAGCCAGCATCATATGATCTGCTAGCTTTCCAAAGGCCACCAGCAGCTAATATGTTATAGTTAAAAGGACAAGACTACAAGAAAAAAATAAAATCTTGGCTGTGTGATGAAAGAGAAGGAAACAACACACACACACACACACCCACCCCCCGCCGCTAATCTTTAGAGAGTTCTTTTCCAGAAGATTTTGATCCACTGTGAAAACATGATTCACTGCCCAGAAAGGGAGGCAGGAGTGGGTGATTGACTTTGTTTACCTTTTATAGAAGTTAAACTATTAAATGTCAATTTTGATAGATATTCTGGCAATGTACATTCAGTCTTGTCCAGCAGTGGCATCAGCCTCTATTTCTTTGGTTGTTAACTCTCAGCCTATAGCTGCGTTTTAATTCTTAGTTGTTCATATGACTGTAAGATTGGGGAAGACAGGACAGAAGAGAATTATCAAATGAAATGGCCACTGTGAAGTGTATCTTAAAATGTAGCAATCTGGGCTCCAATGACAAAGAGAATTCTACCTGAGTTTCAGCATTTACAGCCAGAAATACAGAAATTTGTTTCTATAAGAATTCATCAGTATGATGATGGCTTTGATTAGTAAGGATGTCCTCATGTCATTTTGGAGACATGGGGGGCACTAGCTTCACAGTGTACTAGAAGAAAAGAAAGAGGGAAGTCTTTTGTAGCTTATCAACAGCACATAATAAAATATTGGCTTGATTAGGATTCGCATTTTTGAGATTCACATTCCAAATCCAAACAACATGCGCTAGGCCAATCTGTCTATTTTTTTTCCATTCTGTATTTACAGTGGGGTGACATTTAGGCAAGTACAGTGCTAATTGCCTTGCAGGTACCTCTAGGTATTGACATCTGCAATTAATCACAAAGCCGGTACACTCTTGATTCAAACATACCGACTTTTTATCAAGTAACCCTAGAAATAGCAGATTCTGAAGCCATTTTTCCTGATAGTACAGCTTCTGGTCTCTTGGCTTTTTCTGAGAACGCAAACTAAGATGTCAAATCTTGTCTGCTACAAAACGGCTAGGTCTTGAGGGCAACTACAGAATGTTGTAATGTCATTAGTAATGACACATAAAGGATCTTTTCTGGGGAAATGACTGCCTAAAATAAAAGCATAGAAAATCTGTCCCTGCTGTAAACAGAATTTAGTTTTCATGGCATACTATATACTGAACCAAAACACTGCACACTTTTTCAATGGCTAGCAAAATCACTTCAAAAGGGAGATTGAAATGGGTGTTTAGAAGTGTATGAATCATGCTCAAGATTTTCTCAGTGAAAAGTTTCTGGAGTCTGCTGTCCTTAGATCTCTTTAGATGTGGAGCAAGCTATCAGAATGAAATTTTGGAAAAACAAACCAACCAAAGGAAAGAAACCCATGTGCAAGGACGTTAGAAAGTAAATTCCACAGAAATTTCATTTCTGTTTTCATCTAGTGTTAAATATGTTAGGCCTTGATTTTTTTTTTTTTCCTCAAATCTCTTTTTCTATGCATAATTTTCTGTGTGGTAGTCACATCGTTTTCAGCTTCCCCAGCACCACTTAACCTCCATTTCTGCCTACCATATTTTCTTACTGTAGATTCATGGTGTTACATATCTTCTCTGTATTCAAAATTATTTTGAAATTTCCAGGAAGAAAATAGCTAATTTTTTAGTCTGTTAATAGCTAGTTCTGTTCTGCTAAAGCCAGTGTCAAAAATCCTCATGTCAATGATTCAGAGCCAAGAGCAAAGAATACTGCAGTGTACTCTGCATAAAGCCATACCTTTACCTGCCTGTTTTTCTTTAATCCAGTTAGAAGTTATTTCTGTGGATGTGTTTGCATTTAGGAAACAAATATTTCTTGTAATAGCAGAATCTTCTACCCTAGAACCGGTAAGACATTTAATTATCTGTTCTGCACCCCTCCCTTCACTGCATTCTCTCCTATTCTCTGTGATTAGAAATACAATATCAAGTGGGCTTTCCACCCAGGGCACAATGATTTTTGTGGCTTCTCTCTGAAAAGGCAATTGTGCATTCTGTGGGTAGGCATGGGAGCAGCGTGATAAAGAGCTGGGCAAGGTAGCTGCTGTGTCTTCCAGCCAAGCAGGGAGCTGCAGGTGTGCTGCTACAGATACCCGGTGGGCAAAGCACAGGACACAGGGCTGAAGAGGCAGGCGCAGGAGAGGAACTGCCCTGCTGGCTGGAGACAGCTGGCTGCTGAGGTCTTGAAGTAGTCACTGTCTTTAATCACTGAGCTGGTTCCGCACTGTCAGCACCAAAGGGTTAACAGAATAATACCAGGGACACAGAGTAAGTTGATTTTGTGCTTAGAATGACCTTTTTGTCTCTTCTCATTTCTATTTTTTATATTATTCGTTTCTGTCTGTTAGATCTTTTCTTGTCTTTGAAGTCCTACCTATCACTCTGTTTTTTTCTTCAAAAACAATTTTTGCTTATCATTATATTCACAGCTTTCTTGTGGCTCTTATGTTGATGGGGCATCTTCTCATGCTTATGTTTATTGCTATTCACAAAACATTGTGGGTCTATTGGTTCATTTCTGAATGTCATTCCATTTCTGAGCAGCCTCTTTTCCCCATCTCTTTTAGCATGTCCAATCCTTTACATCAGTCTTTCCAATGGTTTAATTCCTCAGTTCTTCAGCTGACGGTATCAGACCTGTTTACGTTACAAGGCACAGCCAGGGAATTATAACTTGTATGTGCCGTTCCGCTTCATGCACATGTTTATTAGTAAGCTAGTAATGTTGTAAGAAGTTGCACTAGCCACTGCCTGATGTAGTGTACAAAAATTACAGTATAGTAATTCAAAAATATGTTATCTCAAAAGAAGGTTGTGCTTATTAACTTTTACTCTCTATTCAAGCTACAGCAGGTGGTTTTAACTAGTTAAAGAAAACTTTAAAAACTTTCTTTTTTAGGTTATTTTAAGATATTGTAGAAGCTTTACGAATCAAAAAGTGTTGTAGCTAAACAACAGAACTAAATACTTCACAAGCCACTAGAGATTTTATTTCAGCATTTTCAAAAGTGCTTCCGTTGAGCAACAGAATGTTACACCTTTTACTTTACTCACATTCTATTTAATGTTGTGTAAAGTGGCTTTCAAAAGTGACAGCCACTCCTGCTAGTCCATGGTCTATATCCAAGAACATATTTAGGGTTTCCCTTAAGTGTTCAGGAAATGACTTTGTATTTTAAATATAGGCATGAGCAAAGAAAGAAAGTGGAGATAACAAAAGAGATTCAAAATTAATTTAAAAATTGCAGCTGGTTAAAGCTAGTTCCAAGGTCACTGACCTATGTGTTGAAAGAGCAAGCATGGGCATGGTTTGGAGGCTCAGACACGGTCTGAACAGTTCCCTGGTTGGTACAGCACCCTGCAGACGCGGTCAGCCAGAGGAGGGCAGCTCAGAGGTTTCTGGGCTAACTGAAAGGGTGTTGGTGAGCACCCGAGACAGGGCGGGCAGGATTCCTGGCAGGGCTACAGCTGCCTATGTACAGAGCTCTCCCTCTGCCACTGCGTCCCGACATCAATGTGAAAATGATTCTGTAAGCTGACACTGTTGCACAGAGGCTCAAATGGCAGAGTGGTGTATTAGTTTTATTCTTGTCAGCCTTTTTAAGGATGCTCCACTAAACAGACTGACAAGTATATGACAGAAAGGTTGACTGAGTAGTTTGCGTGGAGTTTAACTAAACTGGAACAAGCTGTAGTTTAAAAATATTTTTTCATTGGAGCTGAGCTATAGAAGAAGAAGATGAATAACATCAGAACCCTGTTGAGAAATTCTGCTATCATGGCTGCTTTCTCTGTAGCCATAGCCATTTCATGACATAAAGAAAAAGTCCACACCCTGAGGACAGTCCAGCACCAGAGCAGGCTGCCCACGGAGGTTGTGAAGTCTCCACCCTTGAGTTTTTCAACTCTGGAAAAATCTTTCTGTTTAGCTCAGGGCTGGGACAGAGGACTTCCTGAGGTCCCATCCAACCTCAGTTGTTGTCCTCGTGTTGTAAAGCCCATGCATTGAACGTGCTGCCTTTCTCAGCAGTGAACTCTTGAGAAATAATAATTTTGCTTAACCCTCAATTAGCATCTTTCTGTGAATGAGTCTCGAAGTATTTCTAAAAAGAGATGCAGGTGATTTGGGGGTAACTGCGACAGAGTGAGCTGAAGCAACTTGTTAAAGGTTACCCAACCATGCACGCCTAGAGTTGGTGGTAGCTAAAAAACCTGCTTTCCAGTGCTGTTGCCTTTACACACTGCACACTCTTATATGATTGTAGAGATGCGTGACCTGGCTCAGGGTGTGTTCCCGAGCCACATGGCATCATACCGCAGACCTGAGAGAGGTCCTAGGAGAGGATGGACACCGACGCATGGTCCTGTGTCCGTTCACACACACACTGCTTCTCAGCGGAGCTAATGAGATAGCCTTGTGTTCGTATTGCACAGAGCTTACTAGAATTTTTATAGGAGGTTTCTGAGAAAGCATGGAAACTCGATCAGTTCTGAAAATAAAATCTCCTGTCTGTCAGAGGAAGCACATGAGGCAGTACTGGCCTCTGAACCAGTCAGCTGGGAAGCTTAAACTGCATAAAGAAAACACAAAATGAAGTCTGCCATGAAGTTTGTGAATCTAGCTGAGGTGTAGCACCCTATCACATTATTTGTAGTGCCTTCTAGATATTTCAGGAGAGTGCACAGGAGCTACCCTGTGACTGTTACAAAACCAAGTGAATGCTCACAGCACATTAGGATGAGTTACGTTCCGTCTGTGGTGCTTCTTAAAGGCCTATGTGTAAGCTATGTGCATTACTAGCAATAGAAGTTGATCCCATGAAAGCAGTATAACATAAATAGATCAGTTCTGAAGACTCATTACCAGGATAAGTGAATATTATGTATTATGTTTTATAATGTATTCTTTTATTTAATTTTTAAATACCACATAGCTGATTAATCAAAGAGCAGTATAGTGTCCATTTTCCTCTTGTGTAAAATTTAATTTAATTCTCGTGCAGAATCTGTAAGAAATAACATCAGGAATTGCAGTAAATGTTAAAAGACACTGTACAGAAAAACTTCACAGACTTCCTAGTTAGTTAACTGGTCTTTCTTTAGATCTGAGTTTCCCCTCTTTGTGTTGTAAGACATGTGACTAAACCAATTTGGTCTTTAATCCACAGAATGTGCTGTCAACCGCGCCTGTCTGTTTTTGTGTCGCTGCTTACTTGACTATGACTACAGATGTGAAAAACTGAATAGTAATAAGTCTCTTGCTTATATTTGGTATGTGATTTTTAGATGTTTTGTGCTATTTCCATATATACATTTACTGAGAACTAGTCTTTAAAATTACTTTTTACTTATCTTCATGACTCTAGACTTTTGAGCAATACTTCAGTGCAGTTGAACTGAGACATTTTAACAGTTTCTGAGCAGGATCTGAACAGACCTCTCGGTATTCTGCACCATGCTAAAGAACTCCTTCCCTCTTGAAAGTTTTATCATGTAGGAGGCTATTAAAGTTATGAGTTTAGGCTGAGGCATGAATAAATCCTGAGTCTTACTGATGATGTCATTATAGTGGTCAATAAAATACATAGAAGCAAACGCTTTTCATGCTACTAAGATCAGCTAACCAAATCAGGATACACGAGCAATTAACTCTTTAATTAAGATGAATGGATGACATTAGCCCTCCTTAAACCCTGCTCATCAGCATTTACAAATAGAAAAAGACGGATGTCTCCTTCCCTGGAAATTTGCTTTTATTTTTCATTCTTTGACAGCACCTCATTCTTTCGACTTTGTAAACAAAGTTACTGATGAATGCTGCCAACCTCAGAGATTTAAATAGTCCTGTTCAGTCAGTGCTATTTCTAATTGCTCAGAGGTAATGTATATGAATTTAATTTATTTTCTAGGCAAGTTGAATTGAATCTGTTTCTAATTAAAAAAAAACAAAAACAAAAACAAACAAACAGGCTTTTGATGTCCATATATATAAGATCATATGAATTCAATCAGCATGACATGTTAGAGGTCACGTAGTTAAGTTAGTACTATGAAACTTCTAGCCTTGAATTGGGTTGTTAGTTCTGACAAAGGCATGTGTAACTTGAAAGAAAAAAGTCTCTCCATTCTCTGTCCTTGCAAATCAGAATAATCTGTCTGGAAGCAGATAAATCATCTCTCCCTACATTTAATATACATGTTGCAGTATGTTTTCAGAAACGTTCAAATTGCTCAGTGATACAGGTGTTATTGCCTTTTTGTAATCCTACAAAATTGCAAATTTCCCATTAATAAAGTAAATTTATTGCTACTTTCTTTTAATGATATATGGTGTATATACAGATTCTGGAAATAGTCTGTTCTACTGCATGTATTCAAATAGCATATCCCATGTATGTAGGACACAGATTGGAATGAATATAACTGTTGAAGGCAGGAATTTAGTATTGTTTTCATTAATAATTCTACATGCGCGTAGTGGTTTTGGTACAGCTTCTATCTGTATTGATGTTACTGTTTGTAATTTTTGTGAAGCAGAATTTTGCAAGGTAATATTAGAATATTGCTTTCTACTTCTGTAAGAAGTCCTTTGTTCAGAGTCAGAAATGCTGATTGTTGATTTAGAGCCAGCTTCTCTGAAGAATGGAGTCTGTATTATCTTTCCTCCCATATTCGCACCATCAACTGTAAAGAAAAAAAATAAAGTCAGTGCATCTATTATGTTTCTGGTACAGCATTATAGTGTTGCAGGAAAGAAACAGAAAAGTTCTTCTTGGAACACAGGTTTTTTTCATCATTTAACAGCAGTCAAGAATAATGATATTTTCAGCTTTCATGTGCACTTACCCCCATGTTAGAAGTAGTAGTCCAGACACTTTCTTGGAATATGCTAGTGTTCTGTCCTGTCCTAACATATCTACAACCTGCTGCTCGTGTCAGGTACATGAAATTATTCAGACAATTTTCACGTCCCTGTTGTGCAATGTTCTGTTAACTGCAAGCTTCATCCACAAGATGATTCTTATGAGATGCTTTGCCCAGACTATTTTGGTTTCTTTTTAAAAAAAAAAAAAACAAAAAAAAAATAGTCAGAGAAGGTGGAGACGTACATAGGAATGAAGTGGGAAGTAGAGGAATTAAGACAATAGCTAAGATATGATTATGCCACGTGTGTCTTTGCCAGGATGTAGAGAAGTTGACAGGAGTCCATGTCCCACTGGCTTTATACCAGAGTGTCTTTCCACTCAGGAAGTCCTTAATGTTTCAAATGCAGCCAGAGAACTGGCTTTAACTTCACTTAGCTAAGTCCAGTGAAGGAGAATTGAAATTTTGCCCCAGTTTAAATAGCCGAAACAGCAAGGCATGGTAGCAGAAGAGTATTCTTGAATCCCTTTTCTAGGTTCAAAAACTATGTAGGCTTTTATAAATTCATATGACTTTTTGACCTGTGTGACACGGTTACTCAAAGTGAGGCTATGTGGGACTTCAGAAAGGATAAGGCAAGGTGGGCAATGGTGTCATTTGCTACATGTAAATAGACGTCCCAGTTCCCCTCTCTTTCAGGGCTGTGATTTCTCCAGCAGTTCCGCTTGCAGTGCAGCCTCTAACCTGCAGAGCAGCAGATCCTTCTTTTTCTGTACAAGCAAGTTCTGGCTCCGGTGTTTTTCCTGTACTGCCTTGCAAGACTGGAATGTGGGGACATAATCCCTGCAACCTATTTTTGTTATGCTGTACTCATGGCAGAAGTCCTGGTGGTACCTGTGATATATATGACATTGTTACCACAGCCTGAGGCAGTCACCCAGCATGTTATCCAGTGGTGCAGGCTTCAGTGAGACACTCTCATATACGATCAAAACATCCTCACTTTGCAGTTTGTAGCTCTGTTCTCTTAAAGAAGAAGGTGCAAAAGCTTCCCTACTCAGGGAAAACTGTTACAGAGAATGAAGTTGAAATGGTGAGAGGATCAGCTGAGATCAGCTGAGGAGCTAGATGATAACAGGGAAATAGCCATCTGTGTTTCAAGCAGATTTTTGGCTTCCTGACAGAAAATGGAATAATGCAGCTATTTGAACTGCCCCATGATTGCCTTAGCCACAAGTCTAGTCAAGTAAGATATTCTTTCAAAAGCTTCAGATGATACAAATCTGCACATACAGAGAAAGATACAGGGATGTAATTATAAAGGGCACAAGCCCTAACAACACAGATTTTATAAGTGAACTCTTACAATTATTAAAATGTTTTGGCTTCGTAACAGAACACAGTTTTGCAGTTTTGCCAAAACCTAGATGCAAGGCCTCTGTGGAGGTGACAGCATCACTCGTTAGAACTCTGGGAGCAGCTTGGCTGCCACCGCCAGAGCTGCCCGTGTGCGGCCCCATTTGGAGGGGCAGGATATGGTGGGAAGGGCACCTGGGAGCTCCTCTCACCACACATCCTCCTCTCTGTTTCCTTTCGTTGTGCCTCTGCACTATGGACTACTGAAATTCCTAGCAAGCTTTTTAAACAGAGGAATGAAAGCAATGTTTTATGAATACTAGTCACACAGGTACTGAATAAAGAGCCTAACAAAGGCGTCGGACACGAAGGGGTTTGAAAGCACACAGCTATGCTGCAGTCAGCGAGGTTTCCACGTGGAGAAAACCTTCATGGTGCTCTGGCCGGTGCTGCTGCTCATGCCCACCCAAGCTAGCTTAAAGTTTAGCTTTGCATCTCTGTGTGACACTGCTGCCTGCTCTTTGGGGCACCCTGAGGGGGACACCTGCTTACTCCCTGCACAGGAGGGTTCATGGCAACTCTTTTACTTCAGTTGAGTTCTGGTGTAGATGTAACTTTACAGGACATTGCTGTGATGGCTTTTGATACTTTTACTGCTTATTTATAATCAAACTTTCCATCCCGTTCCCATGTTTTAATTATAATTTTAGTCATTGTGGGTTTAGAAAGCTTGAGAGGATTGCACTGGGATACGAGGATGCTTTTAACCTCTAAATCAGCCTTCTAGTGTGCCTCTTCACCTTCAAACAGCTTGTATGTCCACAGGGGTTGTCCTTATAGGTTGGTATATGTTCAGTTCTGCTGAAATGACAGGCTGACCACTTGCCACAGAGCTGTGGTTATCTGCACTGATCTATTAGCTTTATAACTGATAGATCAGCTGTAAGTAACGGTGAAGACACAGCAGCACGGGCTGGTGTGGAGCACAGCCTGGCTCCCCCAGCACACAGCAAGGAGCTGCCTGTGCTGGCACCTAGTTTTGGAGAACTGCTGTCAGCTCTGGGTGCCTCCGGGTGCTCCGCTTGTGCCACCCGCTCACAGCATGAAGGCAGGCAAAGGACCGATTTGGTAAAATAATTCTCTGTAGTTGTAACATTGCTTTGAATAGGAAGTGCCCATCGCTGCTTCCAGTAAGGACAATGCCTAAAAGGTTGGTTTGACACGTTAGGTCTCTGTAACCATATGGGATGTACATAAGGTGATCGGATTGCTAACTTCCCGGGGTCAGGCCAAGAACTATATGTCTGAATAAGAATTTAATTCTTTGCTATCTCAATTTGAAGTCATTCTGCTCCTTAAAGTCTCAACAGGAAAACAGCTGGAAATATGTTATGGAAACTTTTAACAGAATATCATTGGTGACAATTAAAGCTGGAGATAGGACTGTCAAAGCCCAAGCAACTTAGGTAGTAAAACGTGTTCCAAAATTAATGTAATTTATTAATCTGTATCTTAAACAATTTTTGCCAATTTCATTACATTTTAAAGCAGGAATTAAACTCATTTTCATATATATCTAAGCGTATGTTGATATATAGAGATGTAAATAAAAATTATTTTCAAATACATACATATCTATCTATCTGTCTCTAGTTATGGGGGAAAGAAACTGAACTCTTCAAATTTTGCACCCAGCCGTTTGGGAAATTAGTGGTTATGAAAAGGCACTGTACACTGCTTATATGTTTGTAAAAAAGTAGTGCTATTTGAAAAGATAAGAGTGATATAAGATGAAGACATGAAATAGATAAAAAGTCCATAGTCAAAATGGAGAATAACCAGAAAGAAAGTTGATTATTTCATTTTACAACTGACAGTTCAGTGAAGTTTCTGTTTTAATATTATGTGCAAGCCAAACTGCCAGGTTTTATTTATCATATGATATAATCCTAGCTCTAGTCCAGGATACTGGAAAACCTCTCTTGTAGAGTTTTACCTCTTTAACCTCAAATGAAAACTGGCATTCCATCTGGATAGTGTCCAATGTGTCACATTTTGGTAGTCATCAACCCGCTTGCCTTATAAATCAAGAGCACTGATTAAATAATCAAGATTTTTGAAATGCCTTGAGGGAGCTGTACGTTTTTTGCATCAGTGATTAGTATTCACTAGTAATACTGAAATCTATTTGAGCTGCAGATAGAAAACTGCATTTTGCATACTAGGCATAATCAGTGAGATTATATGCAGAAAATGTGTTTCCCTGAAGAGAGCAGGAGGTTATGACTTTTGCCGTGGCTCCATTGTTAGTTTAAGTGAGCTTTGTCCTTGCTGTTGTACAGCCCCTCGTTCACCGGAATGAAATCTTTTCTGCAGCTATGTATTGGGAAAATGAAAACTCTAAGTAATAACTTTCATAGGGCAGCTGCTTAAATAAAAGTCTAGCCCCTGAATGCAAAGCAATTTTAATTAAAGATCTTTTCAGTTATTAAAACTTAGCTTATATTGTACCATTTCTTTTGTTGCTACAAGTAAGCATTTTGTCATTTAAATCATTCCCCAAAACACATATTACTGGCAACAAGGGGGGGCTGCAGTTTGCAAGGGACAATAGCTATTTTTTGCAAAGGAGACTGGTTAAGAAATAAGTTGGTTTTCATAACAAAAAATAGAACCTAAGCCCTAAATCCAGTAATGAACTTACAAGAATAATAGGAATGTAAATCAAAAAATACTTCCCGGAAAGCCTGTGCTCAAATTGTGCAAAACATTGCATGTCATGTCAGTTGTTTTTACCCTCCTCCTTCTTCCTGTGCCAGTTCTGTGTCTCTGGGTGCCCGCTCGGATCCGAGTGACAAGAGGTGGCCCTGCACAAAAGGTAGCGGTGGCTGAGCACTAAGCTGCCCGGAACCTGGGAGCTCAGGTGTGTTCCTCGCAGTCCTGCTGCCAGCTGCAGAGTTTTCCTGGGCAACACGGAGCAGAGGGAGAGTCTCTCCCTGCAGACCCATCTTCCCAGCTGCCAGACTGCCTGGTTTTAGCTAAATAAAAGTTTATTGTGTTACCATTTAGTTAGGCTGGAGAGCATGTCTTAGAGAGAACTACACTGCCCCAGCTTGGAGACCACAGCTCTTGTTACGATACCATGCCATGATGTTAAGCAATTATATTTAAATTACTCTTTCCTCAAACATTTAAAAAAGTAAAAAAAAAAAAGTTTAAAAAAAAAAAAAATCCTTGCAACTGTCAAAAGAACGTTTGAGCCTTGATTTGGAGCCTCGCCATGCATCAATCCATAGATTTTGTATAACCTTGCAGTGTAATGTGTAATCATACTTAATACAGTCTGCATAAGTGGGCTTAATGCATGCTCATCACTGGCCTGGAGGTGATTAGAGATGATGATGTATAATCATTTGGAAGGGGAAAAGGAATGATGATTTGGGGTTGATCTGTCCCACTTCCTAGCCCTGTCCTTGAAGGATAGATACTCTGGCAGCCTTCTGTATTCATTCATAGCCCACTGGAAGGCAACAGTAGCAGTACCAATGCTCATCCTGCCTACCAACAAACCTCTAGATCTCAAAAAAGGTGTGGTTTTTTTTTTTTTTTCTCACTGCATCAGTTAGCCTTAGAAAGGTAATGACTTTGCTTTCAAACTTTGCTTATACCCTTAGTTCATCATGACTACAACAATACGATTGCTTTATTTTCTGTAAAAGAGGGCTCTCTCCCAAGAAATGGAGGTCCTGAGTTCATGGTCTTTTTTAATGGACAATTTCCTTCTCATGTTTTTCTCACACTCCAGTTGAAGTTCTGCTATGATGCAGAAGGTGGTGAGAAAGGGCACAAGAAGTAGCACGGACTCTAGCGCAGCAACCCCTCCCTTTCAGCTCTCATATCTCTGCACTTTGTGCTTTATGTTAAATGGCTATGGGAAAAATATGCATTCCATCTTATAGGATAGGGTCCTGTATAGTAAAGAAAATGGGGCAGAATCTGGCATTACATCGTTCTCATGCATACAGCTACATTTTCTTACATCCTAACCAGGCTGGGTGGGAGTGGCCTGTGGCCAGCGCTTTCACTTCAGCTGTGTACGCAAGTTGTCTGGGTGAGTGCTAGCTGACTCAGGCCAAAAGCACACTGAGGATCATGCCCCTGCCTAGCCCAAGTGTAACCTCTGTGCTCCTGTCTAGTGAAATCCTTACAAATTAGGTGTGTAAGTACTTCACTGAATCTAGTCTCAAGGCAGAAGGAGCTCTTGCACACACTTCTGTAGATGTGAGATTAAATTAAAGAATGTGGAATATTTTCAGATTCCTGGATGAAACTTGTAACTGAAAGGTGTTGTTGCTGCATTGTTTTGATAGGTATAAACACATGAAATCATTGGTACAGACACACACAAATTATGGGCTAAGATCAGAAAAGAAGCTTAAGAGGAAAGTGTGGCTCTTAATAGCCCTCCCTTCTCCTTGTCCCATGCTAGGGGTGGCTTTGCCTAATAATCCCAACTGGGGCTAAAATCGTGTAGTCATTAAGAGCCCGTATCCACAGAACTATAAACAGAACTTGATGTCAGGTAAAAAAAAAAAAAAAAAAAAAAAAATCACTAGGATGTAAATGTTAGATATTCTGTAATTTAGAGCACATACTCTTTTTTTCTAGGTCAGATTCATAGGTAATTCCACTGACATTTAATGTGCTATTGTATGTGCAATGTGAACTCTGAATGTTCCAACTGAATGCTTCTTCATTTCAAACAGTATATGGGAGGTTAAAGATGTTTACCCTATCATACCGTACTTGTCTTTGTGTTTGATGAATATACTGGCCTTCAGTTGCTATGTTCGTCAGTTATTTGTTATTGATGCACGCTTTGCTTCTCTTTAAAGATAGCAACTACATTTTTACCCCCTTGTTTCCTCTTTTTAATAAATCACATACCTTGTGAGAAGTTCAGCTGTTTACTTTCTAGGTCCGCTATTATTCCATGCTGGTAACTTCTAAACTACAGTCTACCAATTTCCTGTTAATCTATACAGTATCTTCTAGTAGGCTAGATCTTTATCATCTTTATTTTCATGAAAATAATACAATCATTGGTCACTGACCCGTTGCAAGTCCCTTCCCTTAGCTGGTTTAATCTTGATTCATACTGGTTGCATCAAGCAAAAGTTTGGGCCCATTGGCTCTCAATGTAGGTATTTTTTTTCAAATATTTTTGGATCAGACTTCTAAAGACTTGTCATGTAGCTGCTCTGCAATGCTGCTTTTATACATAGTGGTTCCTTTCAGTTCCTGTTGGTCCAGTAGATCCACTGTCTCCTTTACAGGCTCACTGCTTGGTATCCTGGCAGTGTGTCTTACTCATTGTTTTAGGGCTGTGACTAATTGTACACGGACAGAGTGGATTCTTATAGAGAGAAAGACAGATTTGTGGTGTGGTAGACAAAAATCAACTTTAGAGATTTCCTTCTCAAGAATATTCCCTGCTGACGTTTGTAGATTTTTGGTAGAAGTGAGTAGGGAATACTGAACAGAGCCCATAGATGTGGGTATTTTAATCCATGTGCCTCTTAGCTTAATACAGAACATTAAATTACTTTGCTGAATAGTTAGACATTTGTCAAGGAAAATAGATACTTGTTAATGGGCAATTTGCCAAGTTTCGTTCTCTCCACAGCACACACATTTACTATCCTGTAAAAAAGTTCTCTGTATTAATCTATTCAGTTACAGCCTGAAAACTCATTCCCTTCATTTAGTGATGTTTGTATGTAGAAATGCCTGACCCTGTTGTTTTTGTTGTTTTTTGTTTTTTTTTTTTTTAAACTCCTAAGTTCTCACAATTCTTTTACATTAGCTTTAATTAATATATTACTGTGAATAAATGTTTCCCAGACTTGATCCTTGCAGTATCTGGAGCACTGTGTCCATTTCTGGGCTCCCTCATACAAAAGAGGTCTTGTGCTACTGGAGAGAGTCCAGCAACAGTCCATGAAGATGATGAAGGGACTAGAGCATCTCACATATGAGAAAAGGCTGAGAGAGCTGGGGCTGTTCAGCCTGGAGAAGAGAATGTTCAGGGCAAGTCTCATTGATGTGTACAAATACCTGAAGAGAAGGTGTAAATATGATGGAGCCATGCTCTCTTCAATGGTGTCCAGTGACAGGACCAGAGGCAATGGGCACAGGCTGCAGCACAGGAGGCTCTGGCAGAACATCAGGAAATGCTTTACTGTGAGAGTGACTGCGTACTGGAGCAGGTTGCCCAGAGAGGTTGGGGAGTCTCCATCCTTGGAGATATTCAAAAGCTGTGTGGGCATCATTCTGGGCAATTAACTCTAGGTGGCCTGGCTTGAGCAGGGGACTTGAACAACATGATCTCCAGAGGTCCCTGCCAACCTCAGATATTCTCTGACTCTGTGTGATCATGTATGATTATGATGGTCAAGTTCACCAGGCTTGGACAAATGTAATAAAAAATCCTAATGCCACCTTCACGTGGACACACATGACTATCTCGAGTACCTGCAGTTCACAGTAAAATATGGCCATGCTGCAGCAGTTAATTTAATAACTCCCAGTTGCTAAAACACTGTTGTCTAAAATGAATGTAAGAGATGTGTTGTAATGTAACAGAAAGCATGTGAAAGCCTTTCACAGTGATATCATAAATATTTCTTCTTACAGGAAAACCACAATTTTTTGCTGATACTAGTGATAATAGAAGCAGAAGGCAGTAATAAATAGGATTTGAAGGAATTGAAAACAACCAAAATTACTAGTCTGAGGTTTTTGGATGTTCTACATATTGGTGGTTACATGTAAAGAATTATCTAAGAAATAATGTATTCAGCAAGTGAAAAAAGTAATTGAACTATACAAGGGTAAAGTGCTCAGTTTCATCAGGGGTTGAATTCCATGCCCACTGAATGCGATAGGCAGATTCTCATGAGCTTTAGATCAAACCACAATTAAAACAGTTTGAGTTGTGCTGTTTGACCAGTACAACAGCAAGTCTGTGTGACCTTCGTCTCATGCTGTGTTTTTAGCATATTCAAGCTGATTATAACATAATGACCAACATGCCGTATGCATTCAGTTTAATAAACTCAGTGTAAGTCAGTTTTAATTAATGAAAAAACCCTCTTCAACTTATTTTAAATATTGGTGGTTGTTTGAATCTCCTTTTTTATTTCATGCAATACTAATTTTTATGACCTTGCAAACTAATGTTCTCCATGATAACCTGTCAAGGTAAATTGTAAATGTGATATAGTGGGAAGTTTCTTGTCATAAATGTAGCTGCTCAGGGCACATTCAGTTCCCAGCCATTCAATCCCCTGTCAGAAGCAGGAGAAAGCTCTGCAGGTTATACCCAGCTAGGACACTGACCACACATCTGCAACTGACATCCGTAACAGGGAAAAAAAACTCCAACAACTGATAATGCTTAGAAAAAGATCGCAGAGATAGAAGAATAAACTTTATCAGTGTGCTCCAGACTGGCCCATCACTTCTCTGGCAACACTGCCATAAAATGGTCTAACACGTTTCTGTCTCTGAGAAAGACTTCAGGAATAGAATACCATTGCTCGCTTAGCTGCGTTGCTTCTCCACACAGAGAGGAGGGATGTCTCACCTCCCTCTCAGAACAACTGCACTCCAGCTGGCAAGCACTGCCCTGGCTGAACAATTCTGATAAGTATTTATAATAAGCTATTGCAGCTGCTCCAACTCATTCTTTGCTTTTGTGTATCAGATTTTGCATTTAGTATTTTCTTTTATGATTTTGTCTGTTATACTAGCTGGATTCTTCACAGATTCACTCTAAATAGTAACAACAAATTATGCTACCATTAACAGAATTGTATTATGTTTCTACTAATAGTGGAATATTTTTCCACAATTTAGGCTACATGAAGTGGAATAAATAGATATTCTGCTATTCCTTGGTGGCCTTGTTTCTTCTCTATAGGAAGCAGCAAGTCTTTCATTTCAGCATGCTGTCCTCAAAGTTCATGCCATTTGGAGGCTAAGCTGTGGATGACAAACTGCAAGGCTGACAGGAAAACATGCGAGGTTGATGTATACAAGCTACACCACTCGTACTCTGACTGTCATCACTGCTTTCAGGAAAATAAACAATACTGCCTTGGTCTGCGCAACGCCCAGTAGGACTTCCTTCAGCTTACATGGGGAATACTGCAGATTTCTTTTGTATTAATTTGGAGTCTAAAACCTGCATTTTTCTAAAACAGATTCAGAAAAAAAGAATGTTTTTTTTTTTTCCCCCAACAAATTCATAAAAGGAAAAATCTTGTATAACTTGTTCCCAAATTGAACAAAGCTAAGAGGAAAGTGATGGTCCTTTTCATGAACTGTGAAAAATGCTGTAGATTTTTCTCTGGCTTAACAACTAAATGAAAACATTCTCTGTTTGCCACTAACTCTGCAAATTTTGCTGCAAGCACCAACAGCTTTACACCAAGAAGACCCAAAGGAAATTTCCATCAAAGCAGAAGTGTGTACCACATGAGCAGGTGAAAATGTGATGGAGAAAGGTGTGATGTCTCCAACTTTTTTATAAGTTTAACCCATGCCAGCCATAATATAATATAGAATATTTTGGTTTATTTCCAAATTTCTGTGGATTTAGTAATTGATCATTATTCTTATGAGAAATTTCTTAACTTGAGTTCACGTACATTGTGATATGCTACTATATCCTTTAAAAAATCAGAATCCATCTTGTCTGTTAACATGATGCAGAATGTACATGTAATAGGGATATTTAAAACATCTTTATTTCATTATCTCATTATGTTGTGGGTTGGCAACTAATTAGTATAGATATTTGAAGTTACAGATCGAGAGAAACTAAATTACTGTGCTATAATATAATTAATCCTAGAAAACTTTTGTTCAGCAGCTAATCTTCTATTAGCTACTTCTTTGCTTCTTGTTGATGCTCATAACTTTGATTAAGATTTTCAGTGCTTTATTTAACATCATAGCTTATTAATACGAGATTCAGTGAAGGATCTACTGCTTCTGGAATAACATTCCCAGAGAGATTTGGAATGAAAATCCTCCCAGGTGCCAGACTTCCACAGGAGCTAGCATGCATAAAGCACCAAGGGTCAATGTGTGCTAGCAGTCCATTGGAGGAGAATGATGCTGGGTGTTAGACATACTTTCCATTTATGTCCTTCCCTCTGGTTACTGTCCTGTGCTTTCAGGTGTTCAAACTACCAAGTATCAATCCACAGCTAAAAGTGAAGGAAGAGGACAGTAGTCCAAACCAAGCCCAGGATTCTTGCTAGGCCCTTTAGAAACCTATAGCAGAGATAGTGCAAGGGCAGAACTCGGAGGCATTTTGTGAGGATCCCTGAAATGTTCACATGTCCATGAGAGTGTGGGATAGGGTCTGGATGCTGTATCTGATTCAATATGATTTAAATACCCACCTTACTTTGCTCCTAGAGTGGCTATGCTGTTCAGCACTATTTCCTATCCTTTCATTGACCTAGACAAATTATCTCTGAGAAGCACAACTATCTGGTAAGATTTCAGAAGTGAACATAAATTATCCCACAGTGAAGTTCAGTAGCATTAGCCTGTTTTTACAATTTGCTTTTGAGGTGAAAAAGTGACAGGATACATAGGTTTATGTTATTTCACCCGCATAACCTATCCTTGAAAAAAATATAAAGCCACTTTCAAGAAGCACTTGCACATACTTTTTAGTGTGTGCCTGTATTCTGGCTCAGATCATTTCAACAGTCTTGCTTTTGGTAACAACAGGAATGCGTAAAGCTGTAAGAAACTTGGAATTTACAGCCGCCGCTTCACAGAAACTTCCTGACTGCAGCCCCTGCACTGCAAGGAGATCATGAAGTAGTTTCCTTCTCAATGCAGTTACAGATTGAGATTGAGTTACAGTTTTCGTTTCACACACAGTCTCTGACGTGACTGCATGTTTATCACACATTTGTACTCAGGTCTATATTTTAAAAATGTTTTTAAGGAAGATCTACTCATAAATTCCTTTGGATACATGTGGCAAGCATACTGGTGACCTATATGCTGTCATGGTGTGGAAGAAGGGATAATATCTTTTATTAGGCCAGCTAGTATTGTTAGCTTTGGGAGGTTCAGGATCTAGAGAAAAAAAAACAAACAAACAACTTGTATATCCACACGCTTGTCAACTTTTTTCAAATAATGTTTTCTATTTTAATTGGAAATATTATTTAAGAAACAGGCCTTACTTTGCCTGTTTTCATTGCTACTATAATTATAAGGAGGTATTAGATTATGGAACTAAAGATGTAAATGTATAATCTGTGTGGTTTTTAACCTATAGGAATTTATCTAGTCAAGTGGTTACCAGCTGCAACTCTTGACGTGAATAAAATATCTGACTGGTCCCTTAGAAATGCCAACTAAATAGGATGTCAAGCTGTGGACCAGTCATTTGGGAAACACTGTTTAGTTCGTTTAATGAATGCTGAAATATTTTTTTTTTTTTTTTTTTTTTTTTTTTTTTTTTTTTTTTTACTGTAACTTGGCATTACTCCGAATACACCAACCAAAGACAACTAGTTTTAAAATAGTACCTTTTGTTGGGGTGACATATTGGTAAACATTTTAAAATTCCTTGTTTTTATTTGATTTCCCTGCATGTGTGAGTGAGTTTTGTGCAATATGACACAAATGCAACCTATATTCATAAGCTGTGTATTTATGTAAGATAATTTGCGGTTCATGCTTTAGTAGCCATCTATATCATTTTACTTATCATATCAGCCAGCTCTGACACTGGCACATGGCTACAATTTGTTATATGCTTTAAATAATGACTAGAAAATAGGGAAGAACTAAGCAAAGGAAACACCATTTTAAGAGTAACAAACTATAAACTGATACAGTACTAGCAATGCAACCCTTTAGTACCAAAAGCCACTTTACTGGATGTTTGAAAATAGGAGGAGAGAAAAGTTATTGGACAGTTTGTTTGCTAAAATAAATTTACAGCTCAAATAATGATGTTAATACCATTGAAAGGGGAAATTTGTTATAGGAGATAAAAAATATTTAGGAAGTAGAAATAATTTTCCACATTTTATTTTAGCAAGTGGGTGGTATGGTTTCTTGTATATATCTAAAGAGTTTTTTTCCCCTATATCACTGTAGTGGGGTTATTTATAGTAAAAAGTAGGAAATGTACAGATAACAATGTCATAAGAATAACAGTTGTGTAGTGGTGAACAGCTTCAGGTATCTTCCAGGATTTTATGTTGAAAGTTTAATAATGAGGAAAAGCTACTAAAACTCAACACCCAAAATATTTGTAAGAGTAGAAGGATATGTGTGGTAGTATAAATGTAAGATTTTCTGTTCTATATAGTCTTATGGTTTTTTAATTGCATTTTGTTCTTATCCAAAATTAAAATATGATGTTATGAATTTGTGACACTGAGATTTCTTTAGACACTAGTTTCATATATGTACATATAAAGTGAGATGCACAAACATAAAACACTAGGCTCTACTAAGCTATAATACTTCATGGTTACTGTTCTGTGGTATTTATATAGTAATTTACTGCTTTCCTTGTTCTCTTAATGATGCTTGAAAACAAAAAGCAAGCTGCATCTTTTTATGAAGTGCAAAATAAATGTCCATTTTATAGAATCAGGAGCCAGAACCAGAAATGTGCGAGCTCTGAATTGTGCTCATACTGTATTACACTGCTTCATTTCTTTGTAAAAATGTGTTTGATTTGCATGGAGATCATCTGTAAATCATTATGAGCCAACACATTAATAGGCTTTTTCTTATCTAGGGATATCACCAATCCATCTCTAGTGAGAGCTATGATATGAATGTTAACACACAGAGAAGTGTCAGTATTTGGTGCAAGTCTCTGGAAAAAAAAAAAAACAAAACAAAACAAAAAAAAAACAACAAAACCAAACAACAAACATTTTTTTTTAGATGTTACAGTGACAGCACTTGGGACTTTTCTGTTTAAGTTCTCTGTTGCTACAGAGAAGTGGCACTGGTAATAAAAAAAGTAGGAAACGATGAACAAAAAAATACAAAGGTGGGAAATGGTGAACAAAAAAATTCACTTTTTGCTTTCCCTTTAGGAAATTAATATGCCTGTTCTCCTCCTTAGGCCTTGATCTCACCATGAAATTAAAAATATGCAAGCCATAATTCTACTTGAACACATTTTCACTGACATAATTCATGGACAAATACCGTGAATAATCATGCTCAGGTATTATTACTGTGTATGGTCTCTTATAAATAAATCAACAGTAGTACATGCATTACAGACTTCTAGCAGGAGTAGAGTTTGACAGAATCACAGGCTTTAAGGCCAAAGGGGATCATTAGATTGTGTAACCTGACCTTCTCTATGGCATATCATATAATTTCATCCATTTACTCTGTACTGAGTCCAATAACTTATGTTTGACTAACATATCTCTTCTATATTTGCCTTTATATTGAGTTTCTTGGCCAAAAATCCATTACCATTTTTGTCAGGTCTACCATCACCAAGAACTGTTGAGAAGTTTTTTTTACTATATTAGAAACCTGTCACTGGGAATGTGGTGCTAAGGTCCTTTAAATGGCAGTTATTATCCTAGAATCTACAGTTTTGCACAATTAGCAGTGTTTGTGTTGGGCTTTGGGATTCTTTTGGGTGTCATATGCCTCAAAAATATATTACAGCCTGCCCTATTTTTTTATTTATAGTTTCTTTGTTAGGAAGTTTTAACAATTTTTTAAGCAACTCGTAATGTTAGTAAAAAAAAACATTTCTGCCATTTTCAAAGAAACATTATATATTAAAATGCATTCCAATACTATCCAGACCCTTCCTCTCAATCTTTTTTTATCCTATATACTTCCTAACATCTAATATGTTCCTGATAGCGTTGTAGCACAGTTGATTAGAGAAGGATTTCCAATCAGGAGAGGGAGATTTGGGAAAAGATGCATTTGAACTGTGTGGCTGTTGCTCCCAAGGTGGATGTTGCCAGCATTCTTCAGCCTCCTAGACGTAAACTGGCAAGCTAAGATAACAGTATTGTATTTACATCATCCACTTTCTCTAGGCTGTTAGAGGGTTGCATTTCCAGACTTTAATTTCTGCTTGTAGTCAACTATTTTTTTAATAGATACTTAAAGACGTGGCTTTACTTTGTCATGGATTCTTCTTTATTGTCAGGGGAATTTTTAGGCTAAACAAAAATTATTTTGAATCATCAATATATAAAACTAAAGTATTTCTTTAAATTTGATTCCTGTAATATGTTCCTTAAGGTATTCCTTATCTTTCTTCTAAAAAACAAATAAACTACTCTCCAAAGAAATAAACAAAAAAGCTCCTTCACAACAAAACAATAAAGCAAAGAACAGATAATCCTCTCGTAGATCTTGTAACCAAAAAGCGGAAGCTTTTATCTTGCTGGCTATCTTGGAGCTCTAAGAAGACTCCCTGCAAAGGTAATGAAGACTCAAAAATACAGTGGGGTCATTTAAATTAGGAGCCTTATTCTCTTCCTCAGAGTATAGCTTTAGTTCCTGTAGGTGCTTAAGTGAGAACACCCACGTGGAGCTGTTCCCGGGTGCGTTCTGGCAGTGCCCAGATCCCGCCGCAGGAGACAGGCTGAAAGCGCCCAGTGCTGGCCAGGCACAGGCACTCGCCTCAACTCTTCGTACCCGGATTCAGCAGTCGTATGAGACTTTCAGCAGCAGTAAGGAAAACAACAGCAACTTTGGACACACAATGCGGAAGGTGTTATCTTTATAGATTGGCATATAGGGTTTAAACGTAACGTAAAATTAATTGGAGGGGAGCTGACAGTCCCTGAACACTTCTCCTGCCTGCCTTTGCTTCTAAGAGTTTTTGTTACTTATTTAAAGGTGATCATACCTTTCTGGCAAACCTAGTGCTTTCAGATTTTTTTAATAAATTCACAGTACAAAGTACCTGAAGCACAGAGATTTTATAATGAGCAGCAAAAATGAGAGATATTTTATTAGGCTGAATAACTACCACTGCCCGATTACTTTTAATTGCTGAAATAACAAATTACTGTTTTATCTCTTTAAGTTTTTGACCTAATAACTGCACTGTTTTTCATGAAACATCTCCTTTGGATGTAGCTAGAGGCTTTTTCAGTGGTTTTGTTCACAGATTTATAAATTAATCTCTGGTATTTGTTGTATTAGTTCACAGAATCACGGAACGTTATGGGTTGGAAAGGACCTTTAAAGGCCATCTAATCCAATGCCCCTGCAATGGGCAGAGAGATCTTCCAATTAGATCAGACTAGTTATTAGTTAATATACTTTTCTAGCAGTGTACTTATGAGTATCTGGTGGTGTTTTACAGCTTTTTTTTTGTGCGATTTCTCATATTAAATAATCATTTCCAACCAACTCCTAAGCACCACTTCACACATAAACACTTGCATTATTATGAACTGCAGAGCAGCATTGGTCCTGCCCATCCTCTCCCCTCCCTCTCCTTCCGTGCAAGGCAGTCTTTGCCAAGGACAAACAAACAATACAGCTAAAAAAATAATCAATCTCTGGACTATATCTCAATGTATTAATATGGCTTGTTGTGTATTATCATCTTACCACTCAGTGATGTCATTTTCATAAAGATTGTTTTCTTGATGTTATACACCCCATCCAGAATGCAGGGTGAAACATTCATTTTCTTTTGCTATATAATGGAAGAGTGTGTAAATATACATATATATTCTAATATCTCAGAGGGCAGTTGTCAGACAATCTGAGAAACTCAACTAATTGATATTCCATAGCTTTTGGGGGTTTTTAAATTAAACACATCACAAGGAAGTCAGAGACTTATTGAGTTACTTCAGATTATTTCTCCTTCCTTAGACTGTTACAATATTTAAACAGAATTCTATATATTTATATTGCTTTTAAATTACACCATTGTTACTCATAGCTTATTTAATATTAAAAACAGTCTTCTTAAATCAATTCTAACATAAGGTGTACATATACACTCTTTGACCGAAACAGAAATAATCTTATGAATCATTCTCAATTATTACAGTTGTCCACTTTGAAGGAAGCGTGCCCATATAGAAAACTAGGCTTCATAGAAGTCCATGTATACAGGTTTTTCTGACAGACAAAAAACACAGCTGACATCAGAAGAATTTTGATAAACCCATAATAAATGGATTTTTATATTTAAAAAAGGACCAGAAACCTTATAAAAAAAAGTATTTATCTTTGAAGAAATTAATTTAGTCAAGTAAATTATTTTTTTTTTCCTTCTTTATCCAGTCAATCTGCAAAAGTGCTGTAGAAGTTCTACAGACAGAAGGATTACAAAGAAAGTTCATGAGTCCTACCACTAAAGCACTGGCATCTGGTTTGTATTCAAGTGTTACAGACCAATTTAATTTTAATTATTTATTAATTAATTTATTTACCAGTCCTCTGAGAGCATCCTAGGATTTCCTTGTAGAAGTGCTCATTCTGAGGGAACTAATGCATTAATTTGTAATCCGTGTAGACATTAGGCTGCTGATATTCTCTTCTTAGAAGAGAAATATGAGTACAAAAGTAAAGGAATAGCCCAAAAATTATGAACTCAAGTCATCAACTCTTTCACTTGAACAGAAAAGAAAAATACCTACCATATATTTTTAATATTAATTAAGGACTCAAACTACCTTTCAAATTTTTACTGAAGTAATGGTTGAGTACACATTTCTGGTTTAATGAATATAAGAGTGAATTTTTAAAATATTTTGTCTGGTGGTTTGTTTTTTTTGTTTGTTTGTTTGGTTTTGGTTTTGGTTTTTTTTGTGGATTTTTAATAATAAAAGTAGGCTTGCTGTTTTGTAAGTGTTCATCACTTCTGATCTGTTAGTCCTTGCATGACCAAGTTCAGCCCTTGGATGAGCGATACGGATTCTCCCAAATGAGGTGATTGCTCACTGATTTGTAGCTGCTGTGAGCTACACTGACCTGTTTCCAGCCACATGTGGTGTTTAAGCTGGAGACTAACCCATCTTATTGGGTAGTAATACAGACAGAAAGAATCATAAGAAAAGTTCTATTGTCAGATAAATATTTTTAGTAATGAGAGAGCAGGATAGAGTCATGCTAGATGCTTAATCTGAATGCCAGCAACTCTTCTTATCACAATACATTTAGAACATTTTCCATTTCCAAACACTGAACAATCAAACATAAGCTAATTAAAATGCCTTCAGTGGTGAAAGAAAATATAGAAGTACAGGAAATTATCAAATAAAACCCCCAAGTGACTAATTTGTCAGCTTCACCATCACTTTACAAGTAGCAGCAGCCAAGTTATCCCTACACTGCATATCAATCAATTTTACTTTTTACAGCTGATAAGATATTCGCTAATTAAATTATGTTTTAATTGCCTTTGACTTTTAATACAAGGAAAGTGGCAATATGCTTTCCATTAAAATACTCCCTGCTCATTTCTGTATACTCTGATTGTCATTATCCAGTTAACTGTTTTTCTACAGTGGTATCAAGATTCCACATTTTCTTCTTAAACAAGGATCCTGAAATAAATGTGAGGTTGTTTTCTATATCCTAATATAATTCTTTTAATTGCTGGCAATATTGAGTAATGCCCACTTATATTCTGTTGTCATTCTCGGAGTTATTCAAATAGCGTCTTTAGAAATATTTGATTCCATGTGTGACTGCATTTACAATTAGAATGCCAGTCTGGCAAAACCCAGTCTCCCTTTTTTTCACACTGAGTTACTTACTAATTACCTTTCAAAATATTTGTTTTTTTCTAAGGCTGTCATGAAGTGCATACATAGAACTCATATTCCTGCATTATGATATGAGAATTGAAGTCGATTATCGTACAAAAATATGTGTCAGTAAAAATGTGCCACAATGAGGACTGTACACCCAGTTCAGCCTCTCAGTGCTGGTGTGGCTGTTTAAGGGCTGTACTGATAAGTAAACCAGATCCAAGATGAAAAATATAAAGCGGCCTCTTCTCCAAGTATCCCTCTTGTGCATCTGCAACGCAAAGAGTGGGAAAGAATCAAGTACTTTCTTGGCAGTTCCTATTCTTAAGTTCAGGAAATACAGGAGTGTTCATGGGGCTGGTATTTTGGACGAGTCAAACCATACTTCAGCTTAATTCAGCTCAGAAGTAAAGAAAGGTAAGCAAGCTATAAACAGACACTGCTGCAAGATATGAAAGCAAAACCAGGAAAACAACAAAAGAGAGACAACTTCTTTCTCTGGGCTTTGAGATAACCAGGCTGGAGGGAAAACTGAAGTGCAGCCATACTGTGTTTAGTTTAGTGCCTGACTCCAAAATTAGTTTCTACACTGACTGCAAAAAAACCATCACCTTAGGGTTGTACATGAAGGCTCTTGTCATGCTGTCACACAATTGCTCAACATTTAGCATTCATTCATCACCATACGGACCTAATACTTATGTCCCTTTCTCTTGTTCACAAATAAACTAAGGAGTGCTGCAGCCATTCATTCCTTCAATAATGATATAGCCAGTGCTGAGATATTTGATGTGTGTAGTGGACATTTTAGTCCTTGCACGAGTCCTTAATCTCCCTAGGATCCACAGGAAGAAAATTATTTGATATGAGAACCTTTGATATTACAAGTTGTATTTAACATTTCAAGGCTCATTTGAATCAGCTCAGCTCACTGAGCTGCTAAAGCATACAGGACAACACATCCTGCAGAGAGGAAAAACCTATAGATGTGTTTTCTAGCCTAAAGGTATATTGCAAAAAAATAATGAAAAAATGAGTTGCTGAGGGTAAGGCCCAAAATTTTATGGGTGCCATTAATTTCAGAAATCATCTGACAGCACAGACCTGGTGCATTACAGAGCAGAAGGGTAGATGGATCAGGGGTAAAAAAAAGGGTACTGAGATTTCTATGACACACCACAGAACTTCTCAAGGCAGAAATTGCATTATTACCCACAAATACCTGTAGAACATGAGCCAATTAAATTTCATATTGATGCAAAAAGTACTGTATCATAAAACTGTTTCATGATTCCTTTTCCTCTGTTGTAATCCATTAAGGTGCTAGGGAATTTGAGTTTTCAGTAGAGAGAAGCAGGCAATAACATCTGCCTACTGTGCCTTGGCAATGTACTAATGGCTATTGCAAAAGACTCGCTGTAAGCTTTCAGCCAGGTTTCTGCCCACAGCAGAAATAAATGAATGAATATGCTTTTACCCAGTTGTGCTACTCATGTTAACACATTGTTTTGTAACCTCAGTATAAAAATAAAACAAACAAACAAACAAACAAAAAACAAAAACAAACAAACGAATGAACAAACAAACAAACAAAAAACAAACAAAAAAAACCCCAACAAAACAAAACAAAACATTTCAGGGGTTGTGTATTTTGTGGTACATTGAAGATGGAATCCTAAACAGAAGGTTTTATCCTTTTAGAAAAGAGTAGCTTTGTACTACTCAAAGAGCTTCGCTTCTAAATGTAGCACTACAACAAGAGTGCTTTCTGCAGATCTGTCTTTTTAATGAAGTATATATATGCTGATAATGTTGAACTGATACTTAGGTGACATTCACAGTGACCCACTGGGACGCATTTGGCTGGGGGGGCATTTCTGTTAAGAGCCCTGAAAGATTATACTTGCATATAGTTTCTAAGACCAGCACTTTTTCACTTAATTGTATTTTTCACTTTTGCACTTATTTGTATTGGTGGTGAGAAGTTATTGCAAAGAAAAGTCATGTTATAATGTGTATGTTTTCTTCTCACGGTGTTTCTTGGAGAGACAATGGGATCCAGTGGTCAAAAGAATCAAAAACTTAGAAAATTCAATGAAAAAAAAAAAGATATATTTTAAGAGGAACTCAAACTGTCTGATGATTAAGTGTGTATTTGTAGAGAGGATAATTATATACAAGTAGAGTGGTACCTCCTAGGAAGCACAAAAGGATACAGTGATACATTGCCCAGTTGCTGTAGAGGAAGGTCTAGTGCAGGCTCTCAAAAGTCAGTAAAATTCTCTGTGTTAATTCAAATTGATTATGGATTTTGTCCTAGATTTATAATAATTACATTGCAATCATTGTAATTAAAAACAAACCCTAGTTTTTCAATATATATCAATACAGTGGGACTTAACACATATCTTATAAGATCGTTCACAAATGCAAGTAATGTGTATGTTTTTAATCTTGGGTTTGTATTTTTTTTTAAATATCAGGTAATAATCAAAAACCAGAGGAAGACATTGCAATCTACAGAAACCCGGTAGGTTGAATCTTAAAATTATATAAACTCTGGTATAATTAGGCTGATAAAAAAAAAAAAAAAAAGATATAAACGGTAAGGTAATGAAACTTGCATTTACTGGATATTCAGAGAATATGCAAAATCATTTAAATTTACATACTGAGGGGGAGAAAATGTGGTTTAGCAGAGGCAATTAACATGAGAAAGTAAGACAGATGCTGTGCAAATAATTCATAATGAATAATTTCTTTGCTCCATTTTGTGTTTGCAAGTTTTCCAAACAAACTAGTTTTTCTGATGTGTATGTTCAAACTGTTTGCTGAATAATATCTATGCATAATTTTTTGTCTGTAATTCATTCATAAGCAGAGCTTTTTGAATATTCAAGCTTTTTTTGAATGGGTATGTAGGTCGTACAACACATTTCTCTTTTCCAGTTGGAGAAACATAACTTATAGGTTCTGCTATGAATAATCACAATATTTAACAATATTTGCTTCATTATTTTACCAAACATTCCTGCTAGTAAACTCATTTGTTAAAATAATCACAGAAAAAGAGATGCAAACAAAAGCAAATAAATTAGCTTGGCATCCCCTCTTTTGTTTTCCTTTTCAGAAAAAATAATTTGTACTGTCCATAATTCTGTTTGTCTTTAATTAAAATATATGAGGAAGCTGAAAGTACAAATTCGTAGTCTTAAAGATAGTCACGTTTTATATGGCTGTCGTGCAGAGTTCCTTGCCCAAGTGGGTGTTCTCCAATTTACCTCATACGTTCTTGTTGGCTGGTTTTCTGCCAGTTGTGCAGATCCACTAAATGAGAAACCAGCACTTCTTAACTCTGGTCTGCTCTTTCAGCTCACCTTCTGAGCACCTGATGTGAGGGGCAGCTCGTGCCTCCGTTTATGGTACAGCTGAATTTCCTTCCAGTCTGTAGCCAGACATGGTATCGGCTTCTGCTTATAGCATAAAGGAAGGACTTTACATGTAGGAAGATAATGAAGATAAATATACTATTTGTTGGCAATCAAGGTGATTAATTGCGAGAGGCAAGCTTGATTATGCCAGTAGTAACAGTTGGTGTCGTGGACAGACACCAAGTTTTTTATGGCCCATTGTTCGAACTGTGTTGAAGTTTGAATACGAATGCATTAATGCATTAGTACAAATTGTGTCTTCTTACATAACAGGCATATATTCTTAATTGTATTTAGAGTCATATTTATTTGGAACACTGGAAAAGTCAGTTTTTCCTCTTTCCATAAGCGAAGCAGGCCGTCAGACCTGAGAGATTGCAGCATGCTTGTGATGAATTGTGTACCATGAGCTCAATGATGAGTGAAGTCCATTAGCAGAATCTTAACTAGCAATGTAAAAAATGTTTTTTATTTTATATATTTGTTTATATTTTCTGCATGTTTTTATATTTAATGCATTTCTATTTCAGAGTTTCTATTTCAGTTTACTATTTCAATAGCAGTAATAAAAAAAAGTAATCTTGGTATAGCAACTCAAGTTTCACATTCCTAAGGAAACGGGAGAACTTTACTTTCTCTTTTTTTGAGGTACCTTTATATCCTATTTATACATTGGCACTGCCTGGGAATAGCTTATGACATGAGAAATACAAAGGATCCCCAAACCTTTCTAACACTAATAGGATAGGAGAATGAAGAGAACATAAAAATATAGTTTCACAAATGTCAGTTCTGCTGAACATGTATCAGTGTGAAAGTTCTGCCATTCTTATACACCAAATAATGTGAGAACACTGAGACAATTCTTCTAAATTACTGAAGTACACCTGTATATCTTTGGAAGATAATGGAAATAATAGAATAACTTGCTTGGTAAGTCTTGGTGTAGTAGTGTGTTAACCATCAGTTACAACTTCCTTTAGGTATAAAGAAATTACGTCTTTAACGAGCATGGCAAACATTTGTTTGAAAATACAGAAAAAATAACAATGAAGTGACATTAAAACTAGAAGGAAATTGTGCTTCACTAATTTGGCAGATTTTATATCATAGACATGGCTTCATTTTTTAAAATGAGATGCATAAATTAAGGTAAGAAAACAACAGAAAATATCCATTAATCTATTTGAGTATGTATGCTAATTGTTCCTTGGGTTACTTGCCTTCTCGTCTTTTATCTTTTCAACACTTTAAATTTCAACTTCATAAAGCATCTAGACACAGTAAACCTTACAAATACTATGTTTTGTTGTCATCTTTCATATTTATCTAGTTTAAATGAACATTTTTTTGAATCTAGGTATTTTGTTAGTGATTGCTATAATACATTATTTTTGTAATTTATAATTCCTGCTCTAACTTCCCATTCTTCTGTGGCTGCCTTCGTTCTGACTGGTAGTAGTTCTGACTAGTAGGAGTGATAAATGAACATGTTTCTTTGCATTATACATATTTACAGCAAATAAACTATGTATACCGTATCATTTCATAAATCTGTTGCCCAGTGCTCTTATAGCCAATGCATTAAATATTGGGCTTCTCATGGACTGCTCACTGCAGTTTAACACAACAGATAATGAAAGGAGATCAGGCATGAAAATTTCCTCTTTATCTTGCACCTTTCGTCACACAAAGTAACTGATAACAGCTAAGTTCATCATTATTCTTTCATACAATATTCAGGAAACCAGGCACTTAAACCATGACCTTCACAGAGAAAGGACGGTGCCATCTTTAGTCCGTAGCAATGGGGCCCTGATCCTTAGTGGTGTTTTTGCATTTTGTCAGAAGATAAATAAAGCAAATGAATACTATTGTGTGCCTGTATGGAACTTCTTTTCAAGGGAAATATTTTGCATTAAAAGAAATGAGGGCAGGAGAAGGCTCAGAGCGTAAAAATTACTAATGAAAGATGGGGCTAAATTAAGGTTAAGCAAAGAAAAAATAAAATTATTTAACTAATAGCTTACTTAAACACCAGTTACGTGCGCTCTATTATTTCATTATTTTATTTATGAAAAAATGCTGTGCAATAACACATAATTTATTCTACCTGTTGGCAAAAAGTTGCTCCAATCATGAGGACTTTGCTGGCATATTATTGTTCAATATTTTTGGTTGTCTTGGTAATTCTTGCAAACTGAGCAAATGGAAAAAATGTTGTTCAATTTTTTTTTTCTAGTGCCAGGTTAGTCTACTAAAGTTTTAAAGATTCACCAATGTCTTTTAGTATTTTTAGGTAACAAATTCATCTTCCCTCCACCCTAATTCATCTTTCAGTCCCCAGAGTGGTCCTGTTTAAAAAGAACAAAGGCTGTTAGTTAAGTTTGCATTGGCACATTATGTCGGGATAGAAGTGTATCACCTAGCTGGTCAGCTGTCACAAATGGCATGTACACTTCTATTTTTACTTTTTTTTTGGTTCTCATCATTCTTTCCCCAATCATTTTCTGCATTTTTACATGCACCTTCCAGTAGATGGTTTCTCTTTTTACATTTACAGCTGAAGCAGACTGCTAACCCAACACTGCTTTTGAGTCAGACTTTAAATCTTGTACTGACTGAATTAATTTCAATATTATGCAGAATCAGTGCTGAATCCGTTACACCTTACTAGTTTCTTTTTCTCTTCTTTCCCTCTATGTGTCATTCCAGATATATTATTCTAGCACATTTTGTGGCTAAAATACTGGAACTGTCAGTGTGTGTTGCCATTTACCTAAACTTAGTCTCGCTTACTCTTACGCAGAGTGTGCATCATCCACACTAATGCTACTTAATGCAGAGCCAAGAAAAAAATACTTGTGATAGCAGAAGTAAATGTTGATTTTATCCTTATGTCACTTTGTCACTGAACTCATTGTTACTAACCAGAGTGCTCCCTTACCTCAATGGCTTTTACCATAATCAACTTGTAGTATTTTTTCCCAGAGCAAATATTCAAAATCATTTCTATACACAGACAACCAGATAAAGCATATACTTTTTGTTTAATGTAATGGTTACAACTTCTCAGTAATTACTGCAGGAAGACAAGTGAAACTGTTCATCCTCTGTAGCATCAGAGTCATTAAAATGAGTAAGAGAATTAACATTGTAATAGTTTGCAATTGCATTCAATAGCAGTCAGTAGTTTGCCAAACCAATCTATGGACTAGTTAACAACTACATCTTCCATTTGTGATGTAACAGTGAAAAGAATACAGATTTCAGTATTCGCAACTGGAATCTAAAATGTGTATTAGAAACCAGTATGACTCCAGTAACGGGGTGGTGCAGAAGAAGTTAAGAGACCTGGGTCCTGATTCACACAAGTAAGAACTGTCCTGATATTTGTGTATTTAGTTTAACTTGTATTAGCAGTTTAGGATTATCATATAAGCACTCGTAGCACAGTAACTACAGTGGAGACAGTACATCCCCCCAACTCTTCAAGAGGGATACCTAATTTCAAACCCACAAGGTGTTGTTTCCTAAAGAGCTGGAGAGTTTGAACACAAATTCTTCTCAGAACCCAGTTAATTCTCCTCTTGATCTGCCAGATGAGCAAAGGCTCTTCATGTGCTTAGGGATGGCAGTAGTCCACTTTGACAATAAGCTGGCAGTCAGATGCTTCAGAATTCTTTTGAAATATTTGTGGTCAGTGAAGATACTGTAGGAGAAAAGGGGCTTAGGTATGTAAGTGCAGAGCTTTCTGTATGCAGAAGGCACTGTAGAGATTCACTGCAGCAGACAGGAGGTATCCTACTGAGTTGTGTGAGGGGGCTGGGGGTGCAGTAGGGGTGGCTGTGCACAGCAAACATATTTGTTGGGCAGACAGAAAAATGTCCCTTCTTTCAGTACAACTGTGTTCTGTGCCTATAAAAGTCTTTACATTTGCTTCCACTTAGCAGGTATTACCTAGAAAGATTTTCCATCTTTTTTTTCTCATCTTCTTCTTCCCAAACTGCAAACTTGTTGACGGCTTTGAATTGTTCTGAGCTGTTCAAGTATACAGCAAGTAGCTTCTTTCTACCTGCTTGGTACTTCCTTTTGAGCCATTTCAAAGACAAGCTATAATTCCTACAAGGTGGATGGGCTGGCTGGAGAGGGGAAATTAAAAAAAAAAAAAAAAGGTATAGGGACTGGAAATTATCTGAAAAGACTAGTACAATTTCCACTATTTTCTCTTCTTTTTGTTTGACAAATTACAGACAGCTTCTGGCAATATTTAAGAGGTGACACAAAGTCCCTTATTTTTATGTCAAACATGCACCACTTTTACTGAATTACCAAAGATGGTAATTCTAGTGTGTTAACATTCTGTATCTTGCCACTCCTCCCCTGTTGGTAGCTCACTGTTCGATACTCAGATATTTCTCCCATACCACTATATAGCTACTTCCTTGGAACAGATACTACCCTGTGGGGGCTTTTTTAGTTATTTTAAAATTATTTTTATAATTCAGTCTACTGTTGGGAGGATGTATTTCTTACTATGCAATTGCAGGCATAGGATTAAGAATGAATATAAGACATCTAAATCAGGTGCAACTACTGATATTCCAGGTTATACAACAAATAGGGGAAATTGTATCAATTAATTAAAATAATCCTCTTTACAATTTGTTAAGGCATTTGAGAAGCATTGTTCAGCAAAATAAGCTCTCTACTCTGAAGAGACAAGTCCTATGTTGTTACGGTGGATCATTGCATATCACGATTTATAGCTTACACAGGGTTGGAAAAAACTGTGCGTATCATCTGGCGTGACCTCAGTCGGGGAACGTCACCTGAACTTGACTCAAGTCAAGTGGCTCCATCAATCCCATAACTTACGGTTGACATGCAACCTATCTTTCAGAAAGGTTTTCAGTTCTAAAAGTCCAAGCAACACAGAATTCACATTCCATAGGTAAAATGTTCCAGACATTAATTACCTGCAGTATTGAAATTTTACCTTCATTGTACAATGCATTTACATAACATCAGCTTCCAGAAACTGTCTTTAATTATGCTGGTTTTGATCAAGCTATAGCAATGTGTGTGGTGGAGCAGGTACATACTAATAGAGGAATAATGATTTGTAGGGTCACACTGAAAAATCAGCAGTTCCAGGTTAAAAAATTCAAACACATGCTTAAAAAGCAAAGGGACGAGCATCCAGTATTTATCTCCAGTAAAGTGCAAATATTTTTTTGTTGTTTCCTTTTTCTTTTCCTTTCCAATCACACTGAAGGTTGATTTTTTTCAAAGGAGTGTGAGAAAGAGAACCATGGCCCTTCTGAAAGTGGACAAGATGTTTTCGTGTCAGTAGGTTCTGTAAGTGACAAGGTGATACTGAGAGAGGCCCCAAAGCCACTCGGGACTGAAGCTGACCAAGCATGCAGGTTCTAGGCTGTGTATCACAGTCCTACACCTTTTACATGTCTCAAGCACGGAGCAGTAACTAATATAGCCAAGAGAAAACAGGACAGTGGTACATCTGCAGTTCCATTCCTCAGGTGCTTTACTAAAATCTGAAGAAATACGCTTATATTCACTTGGGATTCACTGCTTGGAACTTGTTCCTGAAGGTAGACAGGTCTTCCTCTAAAGACCTAAACAGAGATAAAGAATTTGAAAGGTGTTAGAGGAATAGCCGCCTGTGGTCACCATTTACTTACTAATCCAGTAGTTAGAGTTCTAATCCAGGAAATGAGGTATGTGGTTTATTCTCTGCAGCCCCATACATATTCAGTCTCACATCTCCCATTCCCAGGAGAATACTCTTACCACCAGTTTAAAGGGATGGGAACAAACTTATCTTCCATGAAAGTTGTATCACCACATCTAGAGAATCCAAGATCAGTTTAGCTAGAGAACAAGAGGAAGAGAGAGCATGGTTCCCTGTCTTCTGTTAAACTCCCACTTTAGGGAGAAGACATGGTTAGCCAGTATCCCCACATTGGTCTTACCAATAATGCCTAGACATGGAACCTCTCTTTATTTTTGCCTTGGTACTCTCTCTGCTACCCCTCCCCTCACAGCTGTCATCTCTAGTAACCCATGGCAGTGGGAGCATATATACATTTATTCACCAGGACAAACTCATGCTCCTGACTGTAAACTGCCTTCCAGAAAACAATCCACTAACCTGAAATGTAACCCCCGTTCTTTTTCGCTAGATACCTGACCTTGACTTCAACCGTTCTGTTGAACAAATGAGGTCACCTTACCAAGGTGTCTAGGTTGGTCTGTGCTATTAACCCGTATCCATCATAATTGACCATCAACAAATCTTTGTTGCATGGCATTTAATCAGCCATTTTCTCTCTCTCAAATCACTGCTCTATTAAGAAGCCTTGTAATATTCTGTATATCACTACCAGAAATATTCTAATGAGATGGAGATTTAAAAATATCTTTATACTCTATGGGCTAAATGTATTTCAGTTTTTGCTAATTTTTGTTTAATCATTGTAAGCATCAAGTGGTGTGCTTTGTGGACTGCTTTTACAGACATTCCATTACTTTTTTCTCTGAAAATTGTGTTGCATCAAAATGTAGTTTGACAAGATTTGTTTCCCATCTGAATGTAATTCTCAGTCTTCTTTCATGATAGGGACAACTCATTACTTAACTGCAACAATCTTTTTAATAAATCGGTAACATTCACTTTTGCAATCTAGTTTATTTTCAAGCAGAGAGATTATTCCCAGAAAAAGGACTATGGCAGTATCTCTGTACAGAAGCCTCTCTGCACAGAAGCCTCTCTGCAGAATCAAGACATCACTATGCATATTACATTAGAATTTAGACCACAGTATTTGAGACAAGGACACATCTTGAAATCTGTGAAATGCCATAGAAAAACATGAGGCCAGGTAGAAGCTGTGGTTAGGTGGATCTTCTTTACCCCTGTGAATAGAGGCAGTCCTCAAGCTACAGCCCTTGCATATAATTTACGGAGCTTTACTAGTATGCTCAGCTGTCCCCTCTTCTCAATTAACCTTGAAAAGCTGCGAGATACTTCCCTGCTGCTTTCTCGATTGCCCCTTAAAACTCCTGCTCTTTGTTGACAGTTACAAAACTACAGTTGCAGTTGGGAAATTAACTCTGCTGTAGTTTGCCTCTAATCAGGCATTTACAGTACACTTCTCCCAGCTACAGGTAATCCAGCGTGCTTTAGTTTACTTCATTTCTCCGTGCAAATTTTCTCTTTTATGGAATATAGACATGAAGATCATTACATTTTAGTAGCCCTATTAGCCTTGTTCTTGTGCATTACCCCCAGCCAAAACTCCTTTTCACTGCTCTTTCTGTACCTCCTGGTTAATTTCATTTGCTACTTTCCTCCTGGCCTTGCCAAGAATCTGTAGTTTTATAGGTTGGCATCAGCTCGTGTCTAGCAGTTCCCCATTCTCTCGTTTCCTTATCGACTTTGCTTTTGTGCTCCGTTTTTTGGTGCCATTGGTACCTTCACAGATGTGTAGCAGAGAGGAATGGGAAAATGTAAGGTTAAATGAGTCAACATTTAATCATACTTTACAGAAGAGGTGAGTATTCTGTGCGGTATTTGGGAGTAACACTATACAGAACGTGATGCTGGAGGCTTCCCCACGGCCACATCACTGGGAAGGGGAAAATTGCAGCGAAAGTGATTCCTGCCTGAAGAAGCACCGAACAGTTTGTTGAAACGTTTCTAACTCGTGGCAAAAAGCCGGTTGCAATTTCCAAACGTTTCTCTTCCCGTGCGAGATGCTATCGGTGCTGGTGCTGCCGTTCCCCTAGGATC